>NC_069503.1:671507939-671745439 GCF_027579735.1 Bombina bombina | reverse complement strand
TTTATACCGTCCAAACAGTTGATCCACCCACCAAGAGACAACTACCTGGGTGCAAATATGTATCCAAATATGTATCCAAAGAAGAAATGCATTCACAGGAAAATTTGGGTCTCAGAAAAACCAAAATGTATTTAACGTTTCGGGGAAATTTGCATCCCCTTCATCAGAACAACATTACTGGTGAAAACACGGCATATAAAGCTTAAACATAAGTGACATACACACACCCTCCTGAAACTCTGGTACCAAACAATCTGTGTGTGGAATGCAGGCTTGCGTTCCAACAACTCATGAAACCGGAAGTGACAGTCTGCAACTTCCGGTTCGGGATATATTAGGTAAATTGAAAAAACTTTAAAAATATATTTAACTTCTTGAAATGACAGGCTCACCGCTCACTTTTTCAGTCAGACTCGAAAATACCGCAAATCCACTTACGTCAATTGCGTATCCTATAGCGCCGGTATTACGAGTCTGACCAAAAGTGAGCAGTACAGCCTCTCCTATCAAGACTGGTACCGCACTTTAAAGTCAGTAGTTAAGAGTTTTATGGGCTAACGCCGTAACATAAAACTCTTAACTAAAGTGTTAAAAAGTACACTAACACCCATAAACTACCCCTGAACTGAGGCCCCCCCCACATCGCAAACACTATAATACATTTTTTAACCCCTAATCTGCCCAACCAGAGATCGCCGCCACTATAATAAATATATTAACACCTAAACCGCCGCACTCCCGCATCGCAAACATTAGTTAAATTTTATTAACCCCTAATCTGCTGTCCCTAACATCGCTGCCACCTACCTACATTTATTAACCCCTAATCTGCCGCCCCCAACGTCGCCGCAACTATATATTAAATGTATTAACCCCTAAATCTAATTCTAACCCAAACCCCCCCTAACTGAAATATAATTTTAATAAATCTAAATAAAATTACTATCATTAACTAAATTAATCCTATTTAAAACTAAATACTTACCTATAAAATAAACCCTAAGATAGCTACAATATAACTAATAATTACATTGTAGCTAGTTTAGAGTTTATTTTTATTTTACAGGCAACTTTGTATGTATTTTAACTAGGTACAATAGTTATTAAATAGTTATTAACTATTTAATAGCTACCTAGTTAAAATAAAGACAAATATACCTGTAAAATAAATCCTAACCTAAGTCACAATTACACCTAACACTACACTATAATTAAACACTATAAGTAAATTAATTCCCTAAACTAACTACAATTAAATACAATTAAAGTACGAACCCCCCCCACTAAATTACAGAAAATAAAATAGTTTTTTAAACTAATTACACCTAATTACACCTAATCTAATACCCCTAACAAAATAAAAAAGCCCCCCAAAATAATAAAAAGCCCTACCCTATACTAAATTATAAAAAGCCCTTAAAAGGGCCTTTTGCGGGGCATTGCCCCAAAGTAATCAGCTCTTTTACCTGGAAAAAAAGTACAATACCCCCCCAATTCTATCAGCCAATTGGAATTAAGGTAGAAAAAATCCTATTGGCTGATGCTATCAGCCAATAGGATTGAAGTTCAATCCTATTGGCTGATCCAATCAGCCAATAGGATTGAGCTGATATTCTATTGGCTGATTGGATCAGCCAATAGAATGCAAGCTCAATCCTATTGGCTGATTGCTTCAGCCAATAGGATTTTTTTTACCTTAATTCCAATTGGCTGATAGAATTCTATCAGCCAATCGGAATTCAAGGGATGCCATCTTGGATGACGTCATTTAAAGGAACCTTCATTCTTCAGTTGGACTTCGTTTGAAGAGGATGCTCCGCGTCGGATGTCTTGAAGAAGGACCCGCTCCGCACCGGATGGATGAAGATAGAAGATGCCGCCTGGATGAAGACTTCTGCCCGTCTGGAGGACCTCTTCTTCCCGGCTTGGATGAAGACTTCTGCCCGTCTGGAGGACCACTTCGCCCGGCTTCGTTGAGGACTTCGGCCCGGTTGGGTGAAGACGTCTCAAGGTAGGGTGATCTTCAAGGGGTTAGTGTTAGGTTTTATTAAGGGGGTATTGGGTGGTTTTTAGAGTAGGGTTGGGTGTGTAAGTTGTGGGTTTTAATGTTGGGGGGGGTACTTTTTTCCAGGTTAAAGAGCTGATTACTTTGGGCAATGCCCCACAAAAGGCCCTTTTAAAGGCTATTTGTAATTTAGTATAGGTTAGGGCTTTTTATTATTTTGGGTTTTTTTTTTTATTTTGTTAGGGGTATTAAAATAGGTGTAATTAGTTTAAAAAAGTTGTAATTATTTTATTATTTTCTGTAATTTAGTGGGGGGTTTTATGTACTTTAGATAATTGTATTTAATTGTATTTAATTGTAGTTAGTTTAGGGAATTCATTTAATTATAGTGTAGTGTTAGGTGTAATTGTAACTTAGGTTAGGATTTATTTTACAGGTAAATTTGTATTTATTTCAATTAGGTAGCTATTAAATAGTTAATAACTATTTAGTAACTATTGTACCTAGTTAAAATAAATACAAAGTTGCCTACAAAATAAAAAACTCTAAACTAGATACAATGTAACTATTAGTTATATTGTAGCTAGCTTATGGTTTATTTTATAGGTAAGTATTTAGTTTTAAAAAGGAATCATTTAGTTATTTGTAGTAATTGTATTTAGATTTATGTAAATTATATTTCAGTTAGGGGGTTAGGGTTAGACTTAGTTTTAGGGGTTAATAACTTCAATATAGTGGTGGCGACGTTGGGGACGGCATATTAGGGATTAATAATTATAGTTAGGTTGCAGCGACATTGGGGGCGGCAGATTAGGGGTTAATGTTAGGGTGTTAGGTGTAGACATAAAAAGTATTTCCCCATAGGAATCAATGGTGCTGCGTTAAGAGCTGAACGCTGCTTATTTGCAGGTGTTAGTTTTTTTTTCAGCCGGCTCTGCCCCATTGATTCCTATGGGGAAATCGTGCATGAGCACGTTTTGCCAGCTCACTGCTACCGTAAGCAGCACTGGTATTGAGGTGAGATGTGGAGCAAATTTTTGCTCTCCGCTCACTTTTCTGCGGCTAACGCCGGGTTTGTAAAAACCCGTAATACCAGCGTTGTCTGTAGGTGAGCGGTGAGCATAAACTGCTCGTTAGCACCGCACAGCCTTACTGACAAAACTAGTAATCTAGCAGATAGGGATTAATACTTATTAGCTGTTATTCTTTACACACACATACAACAATGTCCCGTACTGGTATCATAGTGGATATTCATATTATCAAATATTTTGAAATCACAGCCCTTAAATGTTACACTTTATTCCTTCGACTCCTCTATTTTGCAGAGTGTCCATTCCTCGCTCTTTGCTCCTTCAACTCATCCTTCTTTCAGATCTTTTATGTCATCTTCTGTACCTTAGTGATTTACACTTGTGTATAAAATGAGTGACTATGGGTAGATGTATTGTAAGCCTGTCTCATGTGTTATGGTATTAGTCACGGTATTACACCATGACAAAAAACTATTGGAATCATACCAAATGTATACTACTTTACCCCACACGGCTTTTGCTATCCCCCCTGCACTCCAGGTATGTTACACTTCGTGTGTCACCACTTATAACCGGTATAAGTTCTAATCAATAGTTTCCCATAATTTGTGTATATCTATGTGTATAAATATTCACTTATATCAAATAAGAGAGTGACCTCAATTGATCCTTCTACCTGATGAGAGGCGATGTTACTCTTCCATCACACTCCATCTACAGATTCAGGTAACCTATGTGTGGTCTTACAACCCCACAATAGGCCCTTAGTCTGTCCAAAAAGTACCAACAAGGATTTTATAAAGTTGTATGCACCCTTGGTATGTGACACAATAGGGACTAGATTAGAAACTTAAAATCCAGAGCCAGGTTCAGGCCCCCCCGATATATGGTACCCAGTCGGTACATCAATCGGGCTTCATAAAAGAGAAGAGCTTTATTCCTATCACCACCTCTAGCCAACCTTGGTAAATGGTCAATTATGATGTATCTGATGGATGACACTGAATGTCCAATCTCCGCACAGTGACGTGCTACTGGTTGGTCAGACTTTTTGTTTTTCAAGGCCTGGCATCGAGCCAGCCTATAGTTGGCCATCCGTTCACGTAGGGTTCCTTGTGTCTTGCCGATGTAAACTCTCGCCATGGGCAAAAGAGCATATACACAACATGTGTTGTAGTGCAGAATAAATAATGTCAGATCGTGTATAGTTTATTAGTATGTGGATGGTGGAACACTTTGGTAACAATTAGGCCATTATACGTAGTGCATCCCAAACATCTGTAACAACCTTTTATGTTTTCCTTAGGCTTAGTGAGGTAGCTGTTCTTTGGGTCTGTCTTGACCAGAAGGTCCCTTAGGTTAGTATCTCGTCTGTACCCCACCATCGGGTTAAGGTTCTGGGTGAGTCCCAGTTTAGGGTCCGATGTAATAAGAGGCCAATGCTTTTTCAGGATTTTATTCGGGGAAAAGTTGTAACAAACATCAATCAATCATTTCCCATCTCAGTACGGTCATTGTCAAGTCCTCCTGTGTGAGATCCTGTACCTCTTGGTATGGTTGTGTTTAAGATCTGTGCTTTGTAAACTCTCTGGAGCATTTTTTTCCTGCATTTCTGTGAGCAGGGATACTCCTGTTTCTTTATCAGAATTATTACGGATGGTTCGTATCATCTGAGATTTAACAATGTCTCTCAATAATGGCGGGGGGTGGCAACTATCAGTGCTGAGTATAGAGTTTCTATCAGTAGGCTTACTTTTTAATGTTGTGCCTAATGTTTCCCCATCTATGAAGATGTTGAGGTCTAAAAAATGTATTTGCTCCCTCTCTGCTGTCTTTTTGAACCTTACCGTCATAGGAGTCTTATTGATGATATCAAACCAAAACTGTAATTTCTCCTCCCCTCCCCTTCAAATGAGGAAGACATCATCAATATACCTTCGGTTAAAGGTTATGTATTCATCGTTAGTACCCCACAAGAAATTATCCTCGAATTGAGCCATAAATATATTTGCATAGGCGGGGGCCATGTTTAAGCCCATGACCGTCCCCGCCACTTGCAAATTAAACCGTTGCTCAAACCAAAAATAATTCTTTCTGAGACAAAAACCAATCAAGGAGAGTAAGTACTCAATCGGGGGGCCCTTGTACCCTTGTGTCTTAAATAGATGTGCTTTGATAGACATCAAACCCCCTTCGTGGGGTATAATAGTGTACAAACTATTGACATCAAGGGTCACAAGCAGGTCACCCTCCTGTATCTTTACTCTCCTGAGTTGTCTGATAAGGTCATTCTTGTCTAGTATAACTGAACGTGTGTCCCTCGCAATTGGCTGTAACAGCACATCAATATACTGTGCCACCGGTTGGAAAAGGGACTTTACTGCAGACACAATGGGGCGACCTGGTGGATGTGTCATAGTGTTATGTATCTTCGGAATTGTGTATAGTATCGGGATTCTGGGATGTTGGGTATGACAAAATTCATAAATCTGTTCAGTGATAAAGCCTTGTTTCAATCTCAAACGTAATAGGTCATCCAACTGTATTTTAAATGTATGTGTAGGATCTGTTAACAGTATACTGTATGTACTAGAGTCGGAGAATTGCTGCAAAATGTCATCCATGTAGTCCATATCATTCATCAGGACCGCTCTTGTCCGCCGGTTTAATCACCACAGAGGTATCATTTTGCAAGATTTTGATAGCTTCTAGTTCATCTTTTTGTAGATTGTGTCTCCATACCTTATTTGTACGTTCTGACTCTAGGTCCTGCGTGATTAACCTAATGTATGTCTTTGTAGTAGGGTTACTATTGGGGGGTTCAAATGTACTTGGTTTTTTACATTTATGGTCAGCTTCTCCCAATGTCCCATATTGTATCTCTCTTGTCTGGTTTTGAAAAAAATTCTTTCATCTTAAGAGTTCTGTTAAGTTTAAATATTTCCATTTTCTGATCCAATTCTGAGCTACAAGCACTGGGGACAAATGATAATCCCTTGTTCAGTACCCGTTTTTCTATCTGGGTCAAGTCATGAGAACTTAGGTTGACTACTATATCCTCTGTCTGCCTCGTCAGGTTGCCTGTGCCGAATATTTTGCTCTCCGGACATGTGGTCTATAGTTCCTCCCCCTCTTGACCTCATGGTTACCCCTAAAAAATTACTTGGAGTGGTATACCATCTATGGGAAAACTAATAGGCATGTGTTGTATCCTGTGACATAGGGGTGTCATTATGTGTATTAGAGATCATAGATGTATTTCTATCCATGTCTGATTAATCAACCCCACTCGTATCCACTGTATCAAATCTGACTCTTTGTGTTCTCTGTCTCCTTCTCCCTTGCCCTTAGTGAGCCATTAATACACCTTACCCTGTTTGTAATCTGTACTTACTGTATCCAGTTTCTTATTCTTAAAAATAACCAATTGATTATGATATTTTTCTATCTGTTGGTTTAATTTACTTAACCAATTATCCTGTGTGTCTGTAGCTAATGTGTTTTTATATGCTGTCTCAAATGCCACTATCTCAAATTTTAACTTTGCCAGTAATATAGTAACCTCCTCAATGACTAGTAAAATAAGGTCTCCCGGAATACAACCGCTACTAGTAAAATCCTGAAACAGCATTGGCCTCTTATGACATCGGACCCTAAACTAGAAATCCCCCTGAACCTTAACCCGATGGTTGGGTACAGATGAGGTACTAACCTAAGGGACTTTCTGGTCAAGACAGACCCAAAGAACAGCTACATCATTAAGCCTAAGGAAAACATAAAAGGGTGCTACAGATGTTTGGGATGCACTATATGTAATGGCCTAATTGTTACCAAAGTGTTCCACCATCCACATACTTATAAACTATACACAATCCGACATTCTTTATCCTGCACTACAACATATGTTGTGTATATGCTCGTTTGCCCATGTGCGAGAGTTTACATTGGCAAGACACAAGAAACCCTATGTGAACAGATGGCCAACCATAGGCTGGCTATACGCCAGGCTTTGAATAACAAAAAGTCTGACCAACCAGTTGCACATCACTGTGTGGAGATGGGATATTCCATGTCCTCCATCAGATACATCCTAATTGACCATATACCAAGGTTGGATAGAGGTGGTGATAGGAATAAGGCTCTTCTCATCTGTGAAGTCCGATGGATGTACCGACTGGGTACCATTTATCCGGGGGGCCTGAACTCGGTTCTGGATTTTAAGCTTCTAATCTAGTCCATATTGTGTCACATACCAAGGGTGCATACAACTGTATACAATCCTTGTTGGTACCTTTTGGATAGACTAAGGGCCTATAGTGGGTTATAAGACCACACATAGGTTACATGAATCTGTTGATGGAGTGGATTGGAAGAGTAACATCGCCTCTCATCAGGTAAAAGGATAAGTTGAGGTCACTCTTTAAGATATGTGAATATTTATACACATAGATATACACTATCGGCTAGATTTAGAGTTTTGTCGGTAACGACCGCGTAGCTAACGCTGGCTTTTTTCTGGCCGCACCTTTAAAATAACTCTGGTATTGAGAGTCCACAGAATGGCTGTATTAGGCTCCAAAAAAGGAGCGTAGAGCATATTTAACGCAACTTCAACTCTCGATACCAGAGTTGCTTACGGACGCGGCCAGCTTCAAAAACGTGCTTGTGCACGATTCCCCCATAGAAAACAATGGGGCTCTTTGAGCTGGAAAAAAAACCTAACACCTGCAAAAAAGCCGCGATCAGCTCCTAACGCAGCCCCATTGTTTGCTATGGGGAAACACTTCCTACGTCTGCACCTAACACTCTAATATGTACCCCGAGTCTAAACACCCCTAACCTTACACTTATTAACCCCTAATCTGTTGCCCCCGCTATCGCTGACCCCTGCATATTATTATTAACCCCTAATCTGCCGCTCCGTAAACCGCCGCTACTTACATTATCCCTATGTACCCCTAATCTGCTGCCCCTAACACCGCCGACCCCTATATTTATTAACCCCTAATCTGCCCCCCACAACGTCGCCTCCACCTGCCTACACTTATTAACCCCTACTGCCGAGCGGACCGCACCACTATTATTATAAAGTTATTATCCCCTAATCCGCCTCACTAACCCTATAATAAATAGTATTAACCCCTAATCTGCCCTCCCTAACATCGCCGACACCTAACTTCAAACATTAACTCCTAACGAAATTAATTAACTCTTATTAAATAAATTATTCCTATTTAAAGCTAACTACTTACCTGTAAAATAAATCCTAATATAGCTACAATATAAATTATAATTATATTATAGCTATTTTAGGATTTATATTTATTTTACAGGTAACTTTGTATTTATTTTAACCAGGTACAATAGCTATTAAATAGTTAAGAACTATTTAATAGCTAAAATAGTTAAAATAATTACAAATTTACCTGTAAAATAAATCCTAACCTAAGTTACAATTAAACCTTACACTACACTATCAATAAATAAATTAAATAAAATACCTACAATTACCTACAATTAAACCTAACACTACACTATCAATAAATGAATTAAATACAATATCTACTAATACATACAATTAAATAAACTAACTAAAGTACAAAAAATAAAAAAGAACTAAGTTACAAAAATAAAAAAATATTTACAAACATTAGAAAAATATTACAACAATTTTAAACTAATTACACCTACTCTAAGCCCCTAATAAAATAACAAAGCCCCCCAAAATAAAAAATGCCCTACCCTATTCTAAATTACAAAAGTTCAAAGCTCTTTTACCTTACCAGCCCTGAACAGGGCCCTTTGCGGGGCATGCCCCAAGAAATTCAGCTCTTTTGCCTGTAAAAAAACACATACAATACCCCCCCCCAACATTACAACCCACCACCCACATACCCCTAATCTAATGCAAACCCCCCTTAAATAAACCTAACACTAAGCCCCTGAAGATCTTCCTACCTTATCTTCACCTCACCAGGTATCACCGATCAGTCCTGGCTCCGATATCTTCATCCAAGCCCAAGCGGGGGCTAGACATCCATCATCCAACAGCTGAAGAAGTCCAGAAGAGGGTCCAAAGTCTTCATCCTATCTGGGAAGAAGAGTAGATCCGGACCGGCAACCATCTTCTTCCAAGCGGCATCTTCTATCTTCATCCGATGAGGACCGGCTCCATCTTGAAGACCCCCAGCGCGGACCCATCTTCTTCCGACGACGTCCAACTGAAGAATGATGGTTCCTTTAAGGGACGTCATCCAAGATGGCGCCCCTCGAATTCTGATTGGCTGATAGGATTCTATCAGCCAATCGGAATTAAGGTAGGAAAACTCTGATTGGCTGATGGAATCAGCCAATCAGAATCAAGTTCAATCCGATTGGCTGATCCGATCAGCCAATCAGATTGAGCTTGCATTCTATTGGCTGTTCCGATCATTATAGGGTTAGTGAGGCGGATTAGGGGTTAATAACTTTATTATAATAGCGGTGCGGTCCGCTCGGCAGATTAGGGGTTAATAAGTGTAGGCAGGTGCAGGCGACGTTGAGGGGGCAGATTAGGGGTTAATAAATATAGGGGTCGGCGGTGTTAGGGGCAGCAGATTAGGGGTACATAAGTATAACGTAGGTGGCGGTCGGCAGATTAGGGGTTAAAAAAATGTAATCGAGTGGCGGCGATGTGGGGGGACCTTGGTTTAGGGGTACATAGGTAGTTTATGGGTGTTAGTGTACTTTAGAGCACAGTAGTTAAGAGCTTTATGAACCGGCGTTAGCTCAGAAAGCTCTTAACTACTGACTTTTTTCTGCGGCTGGAGTTTTGTCGTTAGAATTCTAACGCTCACTTCAGACACGACTCTAAATACCGGAGTTAGAAAGATCCCATTGAAAAGATAGGATACGCAATTGACGTAAGGGGATCTGCGGTATGGAAAAGTCGCGACTGAAAAGTGAGCGTTAGACCCTTTCCTGACTGACTCCAAATACCGGCGGTAGCCTAAAACCAGCGTTAGGAGCCTCTAACGCTGGTTTTCACGGCTACCGCCAAACTCTAAATCTAGGCCTATGTTTTTTGTCAGTGGGTAATACTGTGGGTAATACTGTGACTAATACCATAACACATGAGACAGGCTTAGAATACATCTACCCATAGTCACTCATTTTATACATGAGTGTAAATCACTGAGGTACAGAAGATGAAATAAAAGAGCCAAAAGAAGGATGAGTTGAAGGAGCAAAGAGCAAGGAACAGACACTCTGCAAAATAGAGTCAAAGGAAGAAAATGTAACATTCAAGGGTTGTGATTTCAAAATATTTGATAATATGAATATCCACTATGATACCAGTACGGGACATTGTTGTATGTGTGTGTAAGGAATAATAACTAATTGGTATTAATCCCTATATTAGTATGATGTAAAAGTAGGCAGCGATGTTGGAGCAATTTAGAGATGTATGCCTATAGGAGATACATTTAGGTGGTTTTTAATTTATTACATTTTAATTTCTTAGTTTAACTTCGGTATGTAGAAACAGTAATAAATACATGTCAGCACAGGGAGGCGGTTTTTACACAATGGTTGGAAATCCCAAAAAAGAAATTTAAATTTATTGGGGATTATATGTGTAAATTGCAGTATGAGATTTGTAAAGGTGGTCGTTGCTAAGGCAAAATTTCACACAACTCACCTAAGTAATTTTGTTTAGTCTTAATTTTTATTAATTTTGATAAATGTGGTTTGACAAATTATGTTTGACTTAGATATCAAGTGGGTAAAATACCAGTAAGATAGATGGCAATCCCTTGCCCTTAGTACCGTGTCATATTTTCTGATAGTTGTTTATATTTTAACCATCACTACCTATAGGGTGATAGACGTATCGATCATAATATTATTTGACACTCATCACTACATGTGTTACATGCACATTATCACAGTCACCGTTGACAGGTTGTAAAATGGATTTATAATGAAGTTAAATATATATTTAAAGTTTTTTCACTTTACCTAATATATCCCGAACCAGAAGTTGCGGACTGTCACTTCTGGTTCCACGATTTGTTGGAACGCAAGCTTGTTTGGCACCAGAATTTCAGGAGGGGGTGTGTATATCACTTATGTTTAAGCTTTATATGCCGTGTTTTCACCAGTAATGTTGTGCTGATGAAGGGGATGCAAATTTCCCTGAAACGTTAAATAAATTTTGGTTTTCTGAGACCCAAATATTCCTGTGAGTGCATTTCTTCTTTGTATACATATTTGGATACATAATTGCACCCAGGTAGTTGTCCCTTGGTGGGTGGATCAGCTGTTTAAACGGTATACTTTTTGTTGAGCTGAGAACCCCCAACCTTATTTTCTTATTACTGTCCTTTGTAGATCCTCTTTTGTCTCAATTTTGCTCCAGCTGTCTGAATTTAATCCATCACTTTTTGGAGGTAGCACCTTGTGAGATGGAATACTTGTTACAGAATGAAGAGGAACCCCCCCCCCCCCCAAATGCAAGGTAAGCCGGAATAGATGATCCAACTGTACAGGCACTTGTGGCACAGACGGGGACTGTCTCCTACTCCTTGGATGATGCAAAACGTATACTATTTGCTCCCATTACAAGAACTACTGGTGAGACCCCTGTTAATCTTTATTACTCATTATTAAAACTAAAAAAACATAAAGTAGATTTATTACTGCATGGTAGTTATCTATCAGAATATCATTGCCTTAGTCAGATCCCAAGAGGCTTTAGGGTACAAAATATTTCTATGATTGGCAGGGAGAATCCTGAGTTTAGAACAAAATGGTGTTATATTCTTAACAAGTGTTAACTGGACCTTATTTTACTAGTCATTGAGGAGGTTACTATATAACTGGCAAAGGTAAAATTTGAGATACTGACATTTGAGACCGCACATAAAAACACCTTAGCTACAGACACACAGGATAATTGGTTAAGTAAATTAAACCAACAGATAGAAAAATATCATAATGAATTGGTTATTTTTAAGAATAGAAAACTGGATACAGTAAGTACAGATTACAAACAGGGTAAGGTGTATTAATGGCTCACTAATACACAGGAGGGGCAAGGGAGAAGGAGACAGAGAACACAAAGAGTCAGATTTGATACAGTGGATACGAGTGGGGTTGATTCATCAGACACGGAAAAAAATACATCTATGATCTCTAATAAAGATAATGACACCCCTATGTCACAGGATACAACACATGCCTATTCGTTTTCCCATAGAAGGTATACCACTCCAAGTCATTTTTTAGGGGTAACCACAAGGTCAAGAGGAGGAGGAACTGTAGACCACATGTCAGGAGGGTGAAATATTCAAAACAGGCCACCTCGCCGAGGCAGACAGAGGATATAGTAGTCAACCTCAGTTCTCATTACTTGACCCAGATAGAGAGATGGGTACTGAACAAGGGATTATCATTTGTTCCCAGTGCTGGTATCTCAGAATTAGATCAGAAATTGGACATACTTAAACTTAACAGAACTCTTAAGAAATAATTTTTTCAAAATCAGACAAGAAAGATATGATATGGGGCATTGAGAGAAGCTGACCATAAATGTAAAAAAACAAGTAAATTTGAACCCCCAATAGTAACCCTACTACAAAGACATACATTAGGTTAATCACGCAGGACCTAGAGTCAGAACGTACAAATAAGATATGGAGACACAATCTACAAATAGATGAACTAGAAGCTATCAAAATCTTGCAAAATGATACCTCTGTGGTGATTAGACTGGCGGACAAGGGCGGTGCCATAGTCCTGATGAATTATGTGGGCTACAGGGATGACATTTTGCAACAATTGTCCGACTCTAGTACATACAGTATACTGTTAACAGATCCTACACATACATTTAAAATACAGTTGGATGACCTATTACGTTTGAGATTGGAACAAGGCTTTATCACTGAACAGATTTATGAATTTTGCCATACCCAACATCCCAGAATCCCGATACTATATAAAATTCCGAAGATACATAACACTATGACACATCCACCAGGTCGCCCCATTGTGTCTGCAGTACAGTCCCTTCTCCAACCGGTGGCACGGTATATTGATGTGCTGTTACAGCCAATTGTGAGGGACACACGTTAATTTATACTAGACATGAATGATCTTATTAGACAGCTAAGGAGAGTAAAGATACAGGAAGGTGACCTGCTTGTGACCCATGATGTCAATAGTTTGTACACTATTATACCCCACGAAGTGGGTTTGATAGCTATCAAAGCACATCTATTGAAGACACAAGGGTACAAGGGCCCCCTGATTGAGTACTTACTTTCCTTGATTGATTTTTGTTTCAGAAATAATTATTTTAGGTTTGAACAACGGTTTTATTTGCAAGTGGTGTGGACGGTCATGGGCTCGAACATGGCCCCCGCCTATGCAAATATATTTATGGCTCAATTCGAGGATTATTTCTTGTGGGGTACTAACGATGAATACATCACCTTTTACCGAAGGTATATTAATGATGTCTTCCTCATTTGGAGGGGAGAAGAAATTACAGTTTTGGTTTGATATCATCAATAAGACTCCTACGACGGTAAGGTTCAAAATGACAGCAGATTAGGAGCAAATGCATTTTTTAGACCTCAACATCTTCATAGATGGGGAAACATTAGGCACAACATTATAAAGTAAGCCAACTGATAGAAACTCTATACTCAGCGCTGATAGTTACCACCCCCTGTCATTATTGAGAGGCATTGTTAAATCTCAGATGATACGAACAATCCGTAATAATTCTGATAAAGAAACAGGGGTCTCCCAGCTCACAGGGATCCAAGAAAAATTCCTCCAGAGAGTTTACAAAGCACAGATCTTAAACACAACCATACAAGAAGTACAGGACCTCACACAGGAGGACTTGATCAACAAACACAATGACAGTACTGAGATGGGAAATGGTTGATTAATGTTTGTTACAACTTTTTCCCTGAATACAACTGCTACCAGCAAAATCCTGAAACAGCATTGGCCTCTTATGACATTGTACCCTAAACTGGAATTCACCCTGAACCTTAACCCGATGGTGGGGTACATATTAGGTACTAACCTAAAGGACCTTTTGGTCAAGACAGACCCAAAGAACAGCTACCACACTAAGCCTAAGGAAAACATAAAAGGGTGCTACAGATGTTTGGGATGCACTACATGTAATGGCCTAACTGTTACCAAAGTGTTCCACCATCCACATACTAATAAACTATACACAATCTAACATTCTTTATCCTACATGAACGGATGGACAACCATAGGCTGGCTATACGCCAGGCCTTGAAAAACAAAAAGTCTGACCAACCAGTTGCACATCACTGTGCGGAGATGGGACATTCCATGTCATCCATCAGATACATCATAATTGACCATATACCAAGGTTGGATCGAGGTGGTGATAGGAATAAGGCTCTTCTCACCTGTGAAGCCCGATAGATGTACCGACTTGGTACCATATATCTGGGAAGCCTGAACTCGGCTCTGGATTTTAAGCTTCTAATCTAGTCCCTATTGTGTCACATACCAAGGGTGCATACAACAGTATAAAATCCTTGTTGGTACCTTTTGGACAGACTAATGGACCATAGTGGGGTTTTAAGACCACACATAGGTTACCTATATCTGTAGATGGAGTGTGATGGAAGAGTAACATCACCTCTCATCAGGTAGAAGGATCAGTTGAGGTCACACTCTTATTTGATATATGTGAATATTTATAGACATAGATATACACAAATTATGGGAAACTATTGATTAGAACTTATACTGGTTATAAGGGGTGACTCACAGAGTGTAACATACCTGGAGTGCAGGAGGGATAGCAAAAGCCATGTTGGGTGAAGTGGTATACATTTGGTATGATTCCAATTATTTTTTGTCACTGGGTAATACCGTGACTAATACCATAACACATGAGACAGGCTTAGAATACCTCTACCCATAGTCACTCATTTTATACACAAGTGTAAATCACTGAGGTACAGAAGATGTAATAAAAGAGCCAAAAGAAGGATGAGTTGAAGGAGCAAAGAGCAAGGAACGGACACACTTCAAAATAGAGGAGTCAAAGGAAACGAGTGTAACATTCAAGGGTTGTGATTTCAAGATATTTGATAATATGAATATCCACTATGATAACACTACGGGAAATTGTTGTATGTGTGTGTTAAGAATAACAAGTAAAAGGTATTAATCCCTATGTTAGTCTGATGTAAAAGTAGGCAGCGATGTTGGAGCAATTTTGAGATTAGAGATGTATGCCTATAGGAGATAGATTTAGGTGGTTTTTAATTTATTACATTTTAATTTCTTAGTTTAACTTCAGTATGTAGAAACAGTAATAAATACATGTCAGCGCGGGGAGGTGTTTTTTACACAATGAATTTGAAATCCCACAAGGTAATTTAAAATTATTGGGGATTATATGTGTAAATTGGAGTATGAGATTTGTGAAGGTGGTCGTTGCTTAGGCAACATTTCACATAACTTACCTAAGTAATTTTGTTTAGTATTAATTTTTATTCATTTTGATTAATGTGGGTTTGACAAATTATGTTCGACTTAGATATCAAGTAGGGATGGGCGAATGTGTAAATTTTCTAATTTCGAATGTAGAACGAATGTTATTACCGAAATTCGAATTATAAATCCGAATGTTGATAAGAACGAATATTATTAAAAATTCTATAATCGAATGTTATTTACAGTTTTCAAATGTCACTTTCAAATTCGAATGTTTATAATTATATTGAATGTCCACATTCGAAATTTCGAATTTAACATTCTATTTAAACAAATACTATTCAGAAGTTCAATAGTTCATGTGGTAGGGAGGGAATCTAGTAAACTGATACATAATAGATACAAATATATAATTTTGAATGTTTCTATATAGAATGTTGCATAATTTGAAAATTACATTTAAAGAAAGCATTAGAAATACTATTTCAAACATATAAATTTAAATTTTTCGAATTTCAATATTGCATAATTCGAATATTACATTTAAAGAAAAAGCATTAGAAATACTAATACAATCTAAATTCGAATTTTTCAAAAAGAATATTTTCGAATGTAATCATAAAATTCTAAACCGAACATTCGAAAATCGAATGTTAGAATGTTATGTATACATTCGAAATTCGATTTGAACAAATTTGTTAAAATTTGTGCCGTTTTTCGAATGTTGCAAAACATTTGCCCATCCCTAATATCAAGTGGGTAAAATACCAGTAGGATAGATGGTCATCCCCTTGCCCTTAGTATAGTGTCATATTTTCTGATAGTTGTTTATATTGGTAACCATGACTACCTATAGGGTGATAGACGTATCGATCATAATATTATTTGACACTTATCACTACATGTGTTACATGTACATTATCACAGTCAACGTTGACAGGTTGTAAAATGGATTTGTATTGAAGTTGCGGACTGTCAATGTTGGTTCCACAAGTTGTTGGAACGCAAGGTGTGCATTCCACATACAGAGTGTTTGGCGCCAGAGTTTCAGGAGGGTGTGTGTATATCACTTATGTTTAAGCTTTATATGCTGTGTTTTCACCAGTAATGTTGTTCTGATGAAGGGGATAAAACTTTCCCCCCTCTTTGGTGTATTATGCAGGGTGAAGTAAAAAATGAAAAAGACAGACAATGACATATGAACACTCACGTAGCATGGGAGGGCATAAAGCCTCTGTAGGATTCAAAACAGATGTCCTCACTTTCCCAGCAGCTGGTTAACTGATTAGAAAGGAATTATTCAATCCTGTATAGTGGGTCTATGTACTTTCACGGAAAACATAGAGAGGAAGACTGGGCAATGATAGGTGGGGAACAAGATTTATTGGTAAAGACATAAAACCATAAAAATACTGTGTGCCAATATTAATATAAAACTAATCACACGTTAAAAACTCCTAAACAATCACAGAGAGTATACAAAACTGACAGCGTGTATGAGCTAGTGAGGGGGCGTGGCCTGGGGCATTTCATGACACTATTGGTCGCTCCATCAGAGGAAGGGAATGCCGCCCCTAGCCCTCTTATTTGTATCCTACTAAGCCGTTACGCTTAGCTTCATTTTTATTGTGGGCAAAAACGAACCACTTACCAATGAGTAGTTAATTAATATGGGCAAATATAAGAAATATATACATACATAAAATTATAACTAAATATTTCAGGCATATACCACTTTATTACATTGCAACATTTTGCATACAAGTTTAAAACCAAATATTTATCTATACTTTATATGACTATATATAGGTATAGATATATACTGATATATATAGGAATATCTATTTATAAATGCTTAGTATAAATACTTATGCTTAGATTACGAGTTCTGCGTTAGCCTTAAAAAGCAGTGTTAAGGGGTCCTAACGCTGCTTTTTAACGCCCGCTGGTATTACGAGTATGGCAGGTACAGGTGTACCGCTCACTTTTCTTCTGCAAATTTTGGCTACCGCAAATCCCCTTACGTCAATTGCATATCCTATCTTTTTAATGGGATTTGGCTAACGCTGGTATTACAAGTAATGGAGAAAGTGAGCGGTACAGCCTCTATTCCTACCGCATAAAAAAGTCAGTAGTTAAGAGTTTTATTGGCTAACGCCGGAACATAAAGCTCTTAACTACAGTGCTAAAATGTACACTAACACCCATAAACTACCTATGAACCCCTAAACCGAGGCCCCCCCCCACATCGCAAACACTATAATAAAATTATTTAACCCCTAATCTGCCAACCAGACATCGCCACCACCTACATTATACCTATGAACCCCTAATCTGCTGTCCCTAACATCGCAGAAACCTATATTATATTTATTAACCCCTAATCTGCCCCCCCCACATCGCCACCACCTACCTACACTTATTAACCCCTAATCTGCCGACCGGACATCGCCACCACTATAATAAATGTATTAACCCCTAAACCGCTGCAATCCCGCCTCACAAACACTATAATAAATTTTATTAACCCCTAATCTGCCCCCCCCCCAAACGTCGCCGCCACCTACCTACAATTAATAACCCCTAATCTCCCGCCCCCAACGTCGCCGCTATAATAAAGTTATTAACCCCTAAACCTAAGTCTAACCCTAACATCCCCCTAAGTTAAATATAATTTAAATAAAACTAAATAAAATTACTATAATTAAATACATTAATCCTATTTAAAACTAAATACTTACCTATAAAATAAACCCTAATATAGATACAATATAACTAATAGTTACATTGTAGCTATTTTAGGATTTATATTTATTTTACAGGCAACTTTGTATTTATTTTAACTAGGTAGATTAGCAATTAAATAGTTAATAACTATTGAATAGCTACCTAGTTAAAATAATTACAAAATTGCCTGTAAAATAAATCCTAACCTAAATTACAAATACAGCTATCACTACACTATCAATAAATTAATTAAATAAATTACCTACAATTATCTAAACTAAAATACAATTAAATAAACTAAACTATAGTACAAAAAAACCCCACTAAATTACAAAAAATAAAAAAAATATTACAAGAATTTTAATCTAATTACACCTATTCTAAGTCCCCTAATAAAATAAAAAAGCCTCCCAAAATAATAAAATTCCCTACTCTATACTAAATTACAAAAGTAATCTGCTCTTGTGGGGCATTGCCCCAAAGTAATCAGCTCTTTTACCTGTAAAAAAAAAATACAAGACCCCCCCCAACATTAAAACCCACCACCCACACACCCCTACTCTAAAACTCACCCGATCCCCCCTTAAAAAAACTAACACTAACCCCCTGAAGATCACCCTACCTTGAGCCGTGTTCACCCAGCCAGGCTGAATTCTTCATCCAATCCGGGCGATGTGGTCCTCTATCTGGCAGAAGTCTTCATCCATCCATGGGGCAGAAGAGGTCCTCCATCCGGCAGAAGTCTTCATCCATCCGTGGCTCCATCTTCAAGACCTCCGACGCAGAACATCCTCCTCAGCCAACGGACTAACGACGAATGAAGGTTCCTTTATATGACGTCATCCAAGATGGGGTCCCTCGAAATCCGATTGGTTAATTTAATCAGCCAATCAGATTAAAGTTCAATCTGATTGGCTGATTGGATCAGCCAATAGAATGCAAGGAATGTGATCCAATTGAACAGGTATACCTAATAAAGTTGCAGATGAGTGTATATATATATATATATATATATATATATATAAATTATCAGACAGTGTCAAGAGAAAATCAAAAAAGTTAGCTAGATGTAACAGTTTCCCAAACCGTACAGTCTTATATTAAAGTCCGCACTCCACCGTTATCCAAGTACAGTTGGTTTGCAAAGTGATAGCTGATATGCTTTCCAGATTGTACTTCAATTCTATGAGGTAAGTACAGCGTTCGGTCCTAGGGGAGAGGATATTAATCCACCCTTCGGGCTTTTATCATTTGTTATAGTGTAAGGGGTACACTGCATCAATTTGAGCGGCACGCGAATAGTATTTCTATTGAGACAATGGGGTAGATTTATCATAGTGCGAGCGGACATGATAAGATGTAGCATATCATGTCCACTGCACATCGATAAATGCCGACAGCATACATTCACAAGAACTGCTGGTGCAATGCCACCCCCTGCAGATTCGCGGCCACGGCCTTAGAGCAGGCGAACCAGTTATGGAGCAGCGGTCTTTAGAAGGTTCGCGTGGAAACAGGGAGCTTGATAAATCGGCTCCTATATGTGTTTATATATATTATTGCTCAAATAGCCTCCAATATTGGCATATAAAGTATCAGCTAATAGAACAGTATTATTACATTACATAATATTAGTTGAGTTCCAAAATCACAGTTGTTTAGCGCTGTTATTATATTTCTTTTTTTCTGCTGTGTTATAATTTTAACTGTACTTTTCAATGTGTTTTTTATGTTTTGTCCCCCTTTTTGTCTCATGTAACAGTTAACCAGAGCTCTGAAGTCATGCTATTCCAATTCCCGAAGCACTTTAAATAGAGTTGAGCTCAAGAAAATGTGTTTTCTTTCAACTCCCAATACAGACGCTATTGTGATATACTCCTTTTCACTCATGCACAACAGTTAGCTCGCCACTCATAATCTAGCCTTTATTTTATTTTTTTAAAATTTCTTTATTTTTGTGTGCCACATACAGGAGAATGAAACATCATATATTCAGTAAACAATAGACACTACAGAATTGCAAAAAAAGAGTGATAATCAATAACATAAATTGGTCTAGCTTTTACCATCACTTATAAAAAGGCCAGACAATGTCCATGAGAAATATATTCCCACTGCAGAGTAGTAACTGGGTCTGTGAGACGTAAATCAATCCCCCCGTAAGGCACTTTTTTAACAAACATACAATACAATTCCTATAACTTAGCCAACTTACACCAGTTTGGATGCTCCACCTCTACTCCCTACACTCAAAACTCTCTTTTTAGTCCCATTCCCACTCTCCTCTGAGATTGGCCTCCAATATTTATTCTGTGTTCCTGAACGGTGCTATAACCATCTTACGCAGTGGAATTGGGAGTGTGTGAAGGAAGGGTTTCCATTTTGTGACAAATGACTTCACTCTCTTAGTAATATCACCTAGCCCATCTGCCTGTTCAATAAGCATTTGGTTTAACATTGTCTGCTTCAATTGTGTCACAGTAGGTGGGTCACGCTTTAGCCAGTTTTGGAATATCAGGTGCCTTGCTACCAACACTATATTGGACATGATTAGTCTGGAAGTTCTCGGTATGTCCCCAAGATCTAGTAGTATGATATTTCTAAACGTCAGTTCCCTAGTATGCAAACTCATGCTCATGTTCGCCAAGTAAGTTGTCATTTTCCAAAATTTAACTAGCTTGGGGCAGCTCCATGTCATATGTTTGATGTCTGCCTCTTCCTTCCCGCACTTTGGGCATTTATTTTCCCTGTCTGTTTTCCATTTCTGGTATTTCTTGGGCGTTATGAGGCTGTCATGTAAGAGTTTAAAGTGTGACTCCCTCACCTCCGGCGAAAGAGTGGCTCGCTTGACTCTAAGTATGCTTTCTTCTATCTCCTTATCGGAAACTTCTTCATCTAGCAAGGATCTCCAGATCTCAGCAATTCTATTCAAGCATGTTGTGTTTGTAGCTTTGCTCAAGGTTAGATAGAGTGGGGATATAGAAGTGTTGCCCTGTTCTGCTAACTGTATAATGTGCACAATCTGCGATTGTATCTGTTCCCTTGCTCTCCCTAAGCAATGCTGTGTGGTAATGCCTGGCCTGTAGATAAGCATAATGGTATGTTCTTGGAAGCCCAAATATCTGCCTCAGATCCTCAAATGAATGCATGTGGTCCCCCCCTAGCTGTAGGGTCTGGCCCACCCTGCGTAATCCTAGCCTTCTCCAGTGGCTGAAGGCTTCTGATGTTAGACCTGCCGGGAATTCGGGGTCCCCCCCCATGGCAAGTAAGATATTACTCTATTTCCCCTCCCAGGTGTTTGCAAGTCAGTCTCCAGGCTCTCACTGGATGGTTCAGTAAGTCAATGTCCATCAGGTATTTAGTCGCTTGCGAATGTGTCGTATGTGGTATCATGTCTAATGTCCAAGGTTTTATCAGTGTGTTTTCTAGTTTAGTGTTTGTGAATATACCTTGCCCTGTCATCCAATCAATGGCAAATTTGCACTGGGCCGCCCAGTTATAAAATTCAAAATTGGGCAGCGCCAGTCCCGCCATTTCACGTGTTGCTGTGAGTTTCAAGTAGCTGACCCTATGTTTTTTATTGGTCCAGAAAAATGGAAGGACCATCCGCACCACCTCTCGTAGATCTGTCTTTTTAAGCAGTAAGGGCAACATCTGAAAAAAATAAAGTAACTTTGGAAAGTAAACCATTTTTATGAGGCCCACTCTGCCCGAGGTAGACAAGGGGAGCAGAGACCATGTTTTAAGCAGATTTTTCAACTGTCCTAGCAGGGGGCCATAATTTATTGAATACCACTTTCGTGGGTCTGTATTGAGATTTATACCTAGATATTTAAAGTTCCCTTCTACTACTTTAAAGTGGAATTTGCCTCTCTCCTTTGGATAACAACCAAACTAGTTCAGTTTTGTCTGTGTTAATCGTATAACCTGCAATCTTACCAAAGTCTTTCACTAACTCCATTAGTCGGGGGATGCTACTACGTGGGTCTTGTAAAAATAAAACCATATCGTCTGCAAATAGCGAGATGTGTGAACGCGTCTCACCTATCTGCATTCCCTCTAATTGTTCCCTGATTTTCCACGCTAGGGGTTCAATCGCAATGTCAAAGAGGAGGGGAGACAGGGGGCAGCCCTGTCTCGTACCTCTGTGTAGCATGAAGGGCTGTGTAGCTATTCCGTTTACAAGAATGGATGCCTGGGGGATCCTATACAGATTGGACACTGCTTTTACGAATGAGCCTTCTATTCCCATCTTCCCCAGAGTATAAAAGAGATATTCCCACAGAACCTTATCGAAGGCTTTTTCAGCATCGATCAGTAGTAAGGCTGCTTCTTTGTGGTTTTCCCTCTTCCCATTATCCCGTGAGATCTGCCAATATTACTGAATGACTGTTTGGACCCTCCTAATGTTAAGGACTGAGGATCTTCCCTTAACAAAACCTGTCTGGTCACTGTGGATGAGCGACGGCAGGACTCTTGCTAACCTATTGGCCAGGATTTTTGTCAAGATTTTATAGTCCTGATTTAACAGGGAGATGGGGAGATAAGACTTTGTGAGAAGGGGGTCTCGTCCCTCTTTTGGTATGATACTAATGTGTGCTTCTGCAAACCTAACAGAGGGGACCACTGTGTCTTCCATAAATCCATTAAACAACTTCGCCAGAGCCTCTGCTATGTCTGATCCCATAATTTTGTAGAACTCCGCCGGTAGTCCATCAGGGCCCGGGGATTTCTCTAGTTTTAAATCTTTGATTGTGGCTACCCTCTGGGGTGATGGGGGAGTTAATTTCTCCGAGTTTGTTCTGTTCTAGTTTTGGTAGCTGGATATGAGTCCAAGTCGTGTTTGTGCTGAGCGGAATAAAGATCTTTATAGAAACCAGTGAAGGCATCTTGGATGTCAGTCTCTTTGTTAAGTATCACTTCTCCCTGTTTTATTGCTAGAAACGAGCTCCGTTTCTTAGTCAGTTTGGTCACTCTGGCCAATAACTTCCCAGTTTTACTCCCAAACCTATAGTATTTGGCTTGCGTTTTGGCGTGGGCCTTATTGGATTGTTGTAATATGTAGTTGTCTCTAAGTGTTTTGGCCTCTTTGTATTTATGTAAGTTTATGGTATTGGGATTTCTGAGGTATTTGTTTCTCGCATTTAATAGGTATGTCAGAAGCTGTTCTGTTTTTTGTTTGCTTTGTCTTTTAATGGATGTGGCGTAAGCTGAGATAGTTCCCCTCAATACAGCTTTGGCCACCTCCCAAAAGAGGAGGGGGTCAGCGATGTGTGCCCTATTAAGATCCACATAAGTGTGCCATTCCCCCAGAATATGTCTATAGAAGTTTGGGTCCCTTCTATAGATAACATGGGAAGACCCATTTGTTAGTTTTGTGGGCCGATCTCCCCATGTGGATCGTTACTGCTATAGGGGCGTGATCCAAGATTGTTATAGGGTCTATGGTTGGCTCCACTACTATTGGGCACAAGCTTGAGGAAACTAAAAAATAATCTAATCTTGAAAGGGTGTCTTTTGCTACGGACATACATGTGTATTCCCTGTTTTCCGGGTACTTGGCTCTCCACACATCTTGCAAGTTCAATGACCTCGCTAATGTGCGTATCATCAGTGACTCCTTTTTGGAGTTCAATACTCTCTTAGACGAGGGGGTGTTTCTGTAAGGGTTAGCAAATCTATCAGCGGGGACCTGTGGGGCAATGTTAAAGTCCCCTCCAATAATTAGAGGTGAAGTGGTGAAGTTCATGATTTCTGTGTGCAGTGTCCTCAAGAATAGTTGTTTTTGGGTCTGTGGTCCATAAACTCCGACCAATGCAAAAGCCAGCCCCCCAACCTCCAGCTGAACCATGACGTACCTTCCTTCCTGATCAGTTCGTGTTTTGCCAATGGTGTATTGTAGATTTTTCCTAAATAGGATTGCCACTCCCCTACCTCTATTCTGCTCATATGGTGTGTAAATAACCTCCCCCACCCAGCTCTGCTTCAATTTTTGGTGTTCTAGCTGCGATAGGTGTGTCTCTTCTAGAATGGCAATGTCAGTTTTTCTGGAGTGTAGATAACGTAGTATTGATTTACGCTTTTGCGGGGAAGTGATGCCTCCTACGTTCCAGCTTACTACAGATAAATGACTATTCAACATAGTGTCGTTTCTTATGTGTTTGAAGTGCTGATGTGTGTGGTGTTGTAGAGTGTTGGGTTGTGATAGCATTGAAATACCTTGGAAGTCTTGTGGGTTTTATGAACGTGCTTTGTCGGCTAAAACTAACTTCCCCCTTCGCTGGGCCTCCGGGAGAGAGGTGAGCATCCTGTTGTCTAGATAAAAAAATATTTAGTAAACAACGAAAACAACAAATTTGAACAAACATCATAAATTTAAACAGATAAACAAACGAAGCCTATTTCTTCTCCACACCTTACTGGTGTTTATATTATGGTTACTTTTTGTGTGCAGTACACCCCACCCCAAGAATCAGATTTCGTGGCAAAATTTCTAAAAAGCTGAAATGCTAAGAAAGCTAGGCTGCAGTAGATTACTTCTTTTTCTTCCCTCAGGTACTTCCTGGCTAAAGGATGGGCCTTACTAGGTGATAGCAGCTAGGGATCATACCCCCCAGCCAAGGAATAAGGTTGCCTCCCCGTTTTTTTTTTGTTTTTTTTTAAGGTGTTTATATCAATAGGGTGCTGACTCTTGTTCTTTCATGATCTATTTCGAAGAACATCTTTCAAAGGGTAACTAGATTACTCTTAGGTATATGTCTTCAAACCTATGCGTAGTTAAGCCATCCACCCCTTGAGTAATAAAAAGACCGACCCCCCCACAGAGATAGCTAGTGTTATCTGACCTAGAGAATTTGTATAGTGCAACAGGTCAGCTAGGGCATGTTCTAGTATATGTTTCAAGCATGGCAGTAGCAGAGTCCATTAACTTTTCACAGATACAAACCCCATCTAAATAAGATTTAATATGCAACACTTGGTCCTATGAGGATCTATTTTCCTCTTTATCTCACAAAATGTGTGAGAAAGCAAATGTCCTGAGTTCTGTAATTGTATCTTAGGACTAGTCTTCTCTCCTTCAGGTGTCTTTAGCTGTGAGGTCTTGCTCCTGCTTTAGATATTTCTGGAGGTGCCTGGGATCCTCGAAGAATTTTACCCCTTGTTGGGTCTGAAGTCTGAGTTTCGCTGGGAACAGCAGCGAGAAGGGGCGGCCAGCCTCCATAAATGATTTGCAATATGGTGAGAATTCCCTTCTTCTCCTGGAGATTTCCGCAGAATAATCTTGGAAGATCAGGATTTTTTTCCCCTCAAAGCATAAGGGAGAGTTCTGGCGATATGCTCTTAGAAGTAGGATCTTATCTTTTGAGGTATCGGATCATAACTTGGCGGGGCCCTCTCGTGTTTTTCTGGTCTTGATTGATGTTACCCACCCTATGGGCTCTCTCTACAACACACGGTATGTCCTCAGGCTTCAAATGTAGCAGAGTAGGCAAGGTTCGTTCAGCAAATTCTATTAAGTCTGTACTGGGCACCGATTCTGGCAAGCCAACAATGCGCAGATTGTTGCGCCGTGAGCGATTTTCCAGGTCATCGACCTTGTCAAGCAATGTTTTATTCTGGGCCTCCAGTGCTGCTATCTTTGTAGAGCTTTCTCTTTGTAGGATTTCTCCATCACCTACCCTCTGCTCAACATGCTGTAGTCTAGAAGAGAAGGTCTTAAAATCAGATGACAATGAGTCCATCCCCGTCTGTAACTGCTCTATTTTGGGGAGGAAAAGAGCAGAAATCTGGGCAACAATGGGGTGGGTATCTGGCAGGGTCTCCTCTGCAATCTCTGCAGCCATGTTTTCTGCAGCGTGTACCTCAACTGCAGCCTTGTTTTTTCTTTCTTGGTGTTTTTGTCTATTTGACATGGTGCAGGTGGTTTTAACAAAACTAGAGTAGTACTTCTGCATACACTTTTCAGAGAATGTGTTTCCACTTCCAGTAAACAAAAACAAGGGAGAGACTGAGGTCTTGTAGCCCTGATGGTATGCACAGATAGTCAGGTCCTCATGAGTTAATCATTGCAGTACTTATCCAGTGATTATATGTTTGCAGTTTGTAAGGGGGCTCAGTTTACTGCGTAATTACTTTTTCATACTTGGCTCTTAATTAGCATCTCCCCTCACCACAGATGTCTCAGACAGTGTCTGCATTTCTTAGCCAGCTTTTAGTGGAGCTGTATGTCTGGGGATATTCAGGAAAGGGTATCAGCACTCTACTTTATGTCTGCAGAGATTTTGTTTAGTGATCGTTGTGGCAGTCTGTATATTGAAGGCCACGTGTGGCTGTGGCCAAGGACAGTGTTAACTTGCGTGATATCTTTTCAGTCAACTAAAATAAAATATTGTCCAAGGGTTCTCTTCATGTGCCTCACATCTATTGTTACTGGGGGTCAGGGTTTTAAGTCAGTGCTTGTAGGGCCCCTCTGTTACTACTGCTAGAGTCTCCACACAGGATTAAAGAAAAAATCAAGATGGCGGCCTCAGCTCCACCATGCGACTCACCAACGGCAGCTCTCTCCGTGTGCTTCCGACTCCTACCTTCGAGCACTTTAACCCCTCAGACCGGTCACACCAGGGGTGACCCCTCTCCTTCCTCTCTCCGCCGTGCGGTATATTAGCCTCTCTGTCCGTCGCTACTATTGTCCGGCTTCTGGGGGAACTATTTCTTTTTTTTCCTTCCCGGTGGGGGAGCAGGCCTAATTCGCTACTAGTGCATCTGGTCCGGGCAGGTATAGAGAGTCTCCCTGCCAAGGTTTTGCAGCTTTTCTGGCCGTGTTAGTGCTAAAAGACTTGGACTGTGAGCTGAGATGTTACGGAGCTCCACAGTCTTGCGTCTTCCCGCAGCGGCCGCCCACCGGAAGTCAATCTAGCCTTTATTTTGATTCTTAAAATTAATTTTAATTCAGAAAGATATGGATTTTAACCCCTTAATGACCGAGGATGTACCAGGTACGTCCTACAAAAAATGGTCGTTAATGACCAAGGGCGTGCCTGGTGCATCCTCAGGGGTTTCAAGTGCTGGAAGCGATCATGATCACTTCCAGCTGCTTTCAGGGTATTGCTGCGATGCAATACCCTTTGCAAAGCAACTGATGCAGAGAGGGCCCCTCTATGGCCCTCTCTGCATCGGCCAGCGATGGGGCATGGGAGGGCTTGGAGAAAGGTGGGGGGGGTGGCCCATCACTGGAGTAGGTGGGAAGAGTGCGGTAGGAGGGTAGGAAGGGGGTGTGAAGGGGGGCGGGAGCAGGTGGGACCGCTACGCCACTCTACAGCATGGCAGTGAGTGGGGAGGAGGGAGAAGGAGGAGAGGGGGATCCTATGGGGGATCTGGGAGGGGGTATGCTAATGAGGGGGGGCAGCTACACTATGGTAAAAAGTGTTTTTAATTTTTTTTAAATTTAATTTAGAGCATATGAAAAAAGTGGATAGCAGTCCATAATATAAAATCCAAAAATGCTTTATTGAGTAATCAGAGTTAAAACAGTAGGCAGACTACCAAAACAGGGGTAAGGAGAAAAAAGTCTGACCAGTTTCGGTCTCACAGACCGTAGTCATAGACATAAAAGTAAACACAGGTGTACAATATTTAAAGCCAAACAACCACTCCAATTGGTGGTACCTTAACAATCTCATTAACCCTATAATTATCCTAATATTTACAAAGAGAACATATGTAGTTTAAAATACCAGAGGAGATCATGTAGGAATGAGACAATAATGAGACAATATTGGCAAAAATAGCAATAGTAAGCTACATAGAGCAAACTGGGTACTGGCAGACAGCTGCCAGTACCTAAGATGGTGGCAAATAGGTAGAGGGGGAGGGTTAGAGAGCTGTTTGTGGGGCTCAGGGAGGTTGGCTGGTAAGGGGGGATCCTACACTGCAGAAAATATATAATAAAAAGATTTAAAAAAAAAAACTTTCTGCCAGTACTTAAGATGGGGGTGACCATTGGGGGTTGTGGGAGGGAAGAGAGATATTTGACAGGGGTTAGGGAAGGATCAGGGGGTGGGATGTGTCAGGTGGGAGACTGATCTCTACACTTAAGCTAAAATTAACCCTACAAGCTACCTAATTAAACCCTTCACTGCTGGGCATAATACAAATGTTGTGCGCAGCGGCATTTAGTGGCCTTCTAATTACTAAAAAGCAATGCCAAAGACATATGTCTGCTATTTCTGAACAAAGGGGACCACAGACAAGCATTTACAACCATTTGTGCCATAATTGCACAAGCTGTTTGTAAATAATTTCAGTGAGAAACCTAAAGTTAGTGAAAAAGTTAACAATTTCTTTTATTTGTTCACATTTGGCGGTAAAATGGTGGCATGAAATATACCAAAATGGGCCTAGATCAATACTTTGGGTTGTTTACTAAAAAAAAATATGTACATGTAAAGGGTTGTTCAGGGATTCCAGACAGATATCAGTGTTACAATGTAACTATCGCTAATTTTGAAAAAAAAAATTGCTTGGAAATAGCAAAGTGCTTCTTGTACTTATTGCCCTATAACCTGCAAAAAAAGCAAAGAACATGTAAACATTGGGTATTTCCAAACTCAGGACAAAATTTAGAAACTATTTAGCATGCATGTTTTTTGGTGGTTACAGATGTTGGGGGTCAAAGTTAGAAAAAGTGTGTTTTTTCATTTTTTTTCATTTTATAAAAAAATATTATAGTAAATTATATGATATGATGAAAATAATGGATCATCTAATGGCGAGAAAAACGGTATATAAATATGTGTGGGTAAAGTAAATGAGTAAGAGGAAAATTACAGCTAAACACAAACACAGCAGAAATGTAAAAACAGCCACTAAGGAGTTAAACCCTAACATCAGTAACACAGCAAAGTTAGACTAGAGGTGACTGTCAGGTTATAATCATTACTATGATGGCCACTTGATAAATTTAAGGATTTAAAAAACCCTTATTTAAAACCTGTGACCTCACTCTTTTAAACCTGAGTGTATATGATATATTTCTAAGGTAATGGAGTAATAAAGGTCTCTTAAAACATAAAAAATGTATGTGAAATGAGCGCAGGGTGAGACCACCAAACTCCTGATAAACCTAGGAGTCCCTAACATAGGTCATACAATAAATACAAAAAATTTAGATGCAGGAGCGCTACAGCTGAAGGTGGGTGAAGCAATTAATAGTCACAAATATGTGACTAGTGCATAAACTCATATAAACAGTTAATATAAATGACCAATATGTGAATGCAATATTTGATGATAATATATCAAGAGTGAGGAGTGTATTAAGAGTGAGGAGTGTATTACTCAAACGGGTGTAAATGTGTAATAACTAAGAAATTATAATTAGTGTGATATAAATAATCAATCAGAAAAAATATATATAAAAGCCAGGATGGAATGGATGAATAACTCATTATGCGAGTAAATAGTAAATTGTCAATGCCACAATTTAATAAAAACCTATAAAAACAATTAAATACAACAATTATACAAAGCTAGCAATATTGATATAAACGGATGTCTCCGTTAACTAACAGTAAAGAGGTTGCCACCACATAAAGATACGGTAAGAGCTGCAGGAGAACGGGCCAATGCAACAGTCTCAATCTATAAACATTGTTTTATTGTGCACAAAGTTATTCAGATCCGATAAAACAAAAGGTCATGCGAGCAAACCGCAAGCTTACTCTGTAGTCTCTGCAAGTGGAGTTACAGCCGTACGGGATGACGTCACTTTTATGGGCGCTGTCCTGAATCGACAATCTGATTGGTCCTCTTTCGGAAAGCTTAGAGAAAGTAGCTGCCGCAACCCCCAACACAGAGTATCTGCACTTTAGTGCCTGACAGCACGCACGGTACTCTTAGAGGGTATTCTGTGGAAAGGCAGGTTATGAGATGTTGAACAGTGTTTACAATCACAGAGGGTTAGTGACCTTACTGCAATCCGGATTGCTAATTTCCAGTGTGTTTCCAGTCTGGGCCAACATGCAATTTTGTGTCTTGCTGGCTTGCTAGAGTATACTGACTTTAAAAGCGATAGTCCCAATTCCTTCAAACAGGGTCTGCAAACAACACCAGTTTGCACGTAGCAATCACAGGTGCTAAAGTAGAGGTTGTAGCTCCAGCAACACAGAAAGTAAATAAGTCCTTTAGGTTGCAACTTCATCAAAGCGTTTCTCCCTATACAGGGCTTTTTCAAGATAAATCAGTTGCAACATGTGTACCTTTTTAAAGGTGTATTCCAATTTTAAGGTGGTATGGTGGTAATGGCAACCTATATATTTAAGGCAACCAAATAATTGCTATTTCCCCACATAAAGTACTTATAGTTATACAAATGAAATTATAAAATAAAAAATTAAAAATAAAAAATCTTTAGATAAAAATATATAAAATATATATCATAAAGTGCTGTGTGTTACAAACATTGTGATATTATTATATTGCATAATCATAAAATCAATTAATTAAAACTATAATTAAAATCATCAAAAAATATCGGTATGGAAAATTTATAAGTAACATTCTATAAAAAAGTAAAAATGACTCCAGATAACAAAGTCCAGAGCTAAAAATTAATTAAAAATGCCAGAATTGATTTGAAGTTTTTAGTTTTTCTAAAAATCGTTCTTGGTTTGCATGGGAGTAATTCCCCCAATATGGGATCTGCTTTAAGTGTGGACCAATGTTTATTTAATATCCTTCTCATTATACCATGATCTACACTATATTCCATAACAAAGGGTACATTGATTGCTTCTGACTTTTTCTTGGGGTTCTGTTGTTTATGTGAGAGGAGAGATTTTCTATCAGTTTCTCTAGCTCTCACCACATCCTTATTAACAACCACATCATTATAGCCCCTATCTTTAAATTTCTCAATTAGAATCCCGATTTGATTCTCAAAATCGGCAAGCCTAGAACAATTTTTCCTAACCCTCAAACTTTGGCCTACAGGGATATTATCTTTCCATTGTTGGAGGTGACAGCTACTGGCATGTATAAAACTATTGGAGTCAACCTCCTTGAAATGGGTTCTTGTTTCCAAGGTGTTATTTATGGCCATAATTTCCAGGTCCAAAAAGACCACTTTTTCTTTACTGTGATTAAAGTAAATTGTAAACTCCTATCATTGGAATTCATGTCCATAAACAAATTTTGTAATTTTGATTCGGACCCTCTCCATATTATCAGGACATCATCAATGTACCATCTATAGAGCACGAGGTCCGCACCATAGTTACCCTCCTGGAAGAAAGATTCTTCCCAACTGCCAACAAAAAGGTTGGCATAACTTGGTGCGAACCTCGTGCTCATAGCCATACCTTCTATCTGTAGGTAAAATTTGTTATCATACATAAAATAATTATTTTCTAATATGGAATCAATACTCTTTAGTAGAAATTATTTTTGTTCTGACTTCATATCTGGGTAAGTATTTAAATATTTTTTAATGGCCAAAAGTCCTTTGTCATGGTCTATTACTGTATACAATGAAGTTATGTCCCCAGTGACTAAAATTAGGTCATCATCCCAATTTATATGTTCTAAAATATTTAAGACTTGGGTGGAATCTCTTAAATATGAGTCTAGGTTCCTTACAAACTTCTGTAGGAAAGTGTCCACATATTGTGAGAGATTCGAGGACAATGCGCCTATACCCGAAATAATCGGTCTACCCGGTGGTTGGGTGAGGTTTTTATGTATTTTGAGAAGGAAGTAGAACACTGGGACCCTAGGATAAACAGGGTCCAGGAATTCTACTTCCCTCTCATTTAATATTCCCAAATCTCTACCTTCCCATATCAACTTTTTAAGTAATGCAGCAAATTTATTAGTAGGGTTCAGTTCCAGTTTTTCATATGTTTTACTGTCACTTAGCAGTCTTAAATATTTTAGAACACATAAATTGGGATGATGACCTAATTTTAGTCACTGGGGACATAACTTCATTGTACATAGTAATAGACCATGACAAAGGACTTTTGGCCATTAAAAAATATTTAAATACTGACCCAGATATGAAGTCAGAACAAAAAGAATTTCTACTAAAGAGTATAGCTTTCATATTAAAAAATAATTATTTTATGTATGATAACAAATTTTACCTACAGATAGAAGGTACAGCTATGGGCATGAGGATCACACCAAGTTACGCCAACCTTTTTGTTGGCAGTTGGGAAGAATCTTTCTTCTAGGAGGGTAACTATGGTGCGGACCTCGTGCTCTATAGACGGTACATTGATGATGTCCTGATAATATGGAGAGGGTCCGAATCAAAATTACAAAATTTGTTTATGGACATGAATTCCAATGATAGGGGTTTACAATTTACTTTTAATCACAGTAAAGAAAAAGTGGTCTTTTTGGACCTGGAAATTATAGCCATAAATAACACCTTGGAAACAAGAACCCATTTCAAGGAGGTTGACTCCAATAGTTTTATACATGCCAGTAGCTGTCACCTCCAACAATGGAAAGTTAATATCCCTGTAGGCCAAAGTCTGAGGGTTAGGAAAAATTGCTCTAGGCTTGCCGATTTTGAGAATCAAATCGGGATTCTAATTGAGAAATTTAAAGATAGGGGCTATAATGATGTGGTTGTTAATAAGGACGTGGTGAGAGCTAGAGAAACTGATAGGAAATCTCTCCTCTCATATAAACAACAGAACCCCAAGAAAAACTCAGAAGCAATCGATGCACCCTTTGTTATGGAATATAGTATAGATCATGGTATAATGAGAAGGATATTAAATAAACATTGGTCCATACTTAAAGCAGATCCCATATTTGGGGAATTACTCCCATGCAAACCAAGAACGATTTTTAGAAAAACTAAAAACTTCAAATCAATTCTGGCACCCAGTGCTCGTGATGTAAATAAAAAACAGTGCTCTATGCAAAACAATTTACATGGAGAGAGGATATCAGGCTTCTTCCCCTGCTACTCCTGCAAGGCTTGTAAACACAGTGATAAAAGAAGTAAAGTAAAGGTTCAAAAATCAGGAGAAGAAATTATTATCAAAGACTGCATCAGATGCACTACTAAGGGGGTAATGTATGTCCTCACATGCACATGCAATCTGATGTATTTTGGAGAAACCAAAAGAATGATCAGGGATAGAATAAGAGAGCATCTCCTATGCATTGAGAAGGGATCTGAGGATACTAACCTCTACAAGCACTTTAAACAAGTACATAGTGGCAGGACTATAGACTTAAAATATTGGGGGATATTACAAGTCAAGCAGAATTGGAGAGGTGGCAATATAAAAAAATTCTTAAAACTGAAAGAGGCTGAATTTATTTACAGATATGACACGTTATTCCCTGCCGGCCTAAATTCTGAGTTGGACATTTCCCCATTTTTATTGGATTAATACTGTTATTGGTGTAATACTTATTGGTTTAATATCTGTCAGTCTATGTAGTTAATGGAATACTATATGATATATGTGAGATCCTTCTGTTCCCCACCTCCCTTTCTTCTCCTCCCCCTCTGAATATTTAATTAAAAAATGTTTAATTAATTTTTAATAAATTTTTAGCTCTGGATTTTGTATTCTTGAGTCATTTTTACTTTTTTATAGAATGTTACTTATAAATTTTACATACCGATATTTTTTGATGATTTTAATGATAGTTTTAATGAATTCATTTTATGATTATGCAATATAATAATATCACAATTTTTGTAACACACAGCACTATAGCACTTTATGATATATATTTTATATATTTTTATTTAAATATTTATTTATTTTTTATTTTATAATTTCATTTGTATAACTATAAGTACTTTATGTGGAGAAATAGCAATTATTTGGTTGCCTTAAATATATAGGTTGCCATTACTACCATACCACCTTAAAATTACTAATTTAATCTGACCAATGAGAATTGGAATACACCTTTAAAAAGGTACACATGTTGCAATTGATTTATCTTGAAAAGCCCTGTATAGGGAGAAACGCGTTTATTGCAACCTAAAGGACTTATTTACTTTCTGTGTAGCTGGAGCTACAACCTCTATTTTAGCACCTGTGATTGATACTTGCAAACTGGTGTTGTTTGCAGACCCTGTTTGAAGGAATTGGGACTATCGCTTTTAAAGTCAGTATACTCTAACAAGCCAGCAAGACACAAAATTGCATGTTGGCCCAGACTGGAAACACACTGGAAATTAGCAATCCAGATTGCAGTAAGGCCACTAACCCTCTGTGATTGTAAACACTGTTCAACATCTCATAACCTGCCTTTCCACACAATACCCTCTAAGAGTACGTGCGTGCTGTCAGGCACTAAAGTGCAGATACTCTGTGTTGGGGGTCGTGGCAGCTACTTTCTCTAAGCTTTCCGAAAGAGGACCAATCAGATTGTCGATTCAGGACAGCGCCCATAAAAGTGACGTCATCCCGTACGGCTGTAACTCCACTCGCAGAGACTACAGAGTGTGTGCAGCCTGGGGGTAAGCTTGCGGTTTGCTCCCATGACCTTTTGTTTTATCAGATCTGAATAACTTTGTGCACAATAAGACAATGTTTATAGATTGAGACTGTTGCATTGGCCCGTTCTCCTGCAGCTCTTACTGTATCTTTATGTGGTGGCAACCTCTTTACTGTTAGTTAACGGAGATGTCTGTTTATATCAGTATTGCTAGCATTGTATAATTGTTGTATTTAATTATTTTTATAGGTTTTTATTAAATTGTGGCATTGCCAATTTACTATTTACTTGCATAATGAGTTATTGATCCATTCCATCCTGGCTTTTCTATATATTTTTTCTGCTTAATTTTTTATATCACTCTAATTATAATTTCTTAGTTATTACACATTTACACCCGTTTGGAGTAATACATTCCTCACTTTTAATACACTCCTCACTCTTGATATATTATCATCAAATATTGCATTCACATATTGGTCATTTATATTAACTGTTTATATGAGTTTATGCACTAGTCACATATTTGAGACTATTAATTGTTTCACCCACCTTCAGCTGTAGCTCTCCTGCATCTAAAGTTTTTGTCTCTTAAAACATGACAAAATCTCCTAAATAGAACTATTGTTGAGAGGCATTTGTTATCATGAGAATTAGTTAGCATCTGGAAAGATGAGGATTGCTTTTTTTCAAACAAGGGGTCTGAAGCTTGTCTATATTTTGTAGGGGGAGCAACATAATGGATACCCCAACCCATGATGCTGTTCCATATGCCTATAGTTATATCAAGTTAGATTGCTATCATGGTAATTAACTTATAGGCTGCTGGGCATGGGACAAAACAAATATGGTAGCAAAAGGAAATTTATATTTTATGAACCTCATATGTATGGATGGTGACTGTGAGATGTTTTCCACTGTGTGTGGAGAATGCCTCCCAGTCATCCTTTGTACTTCTGGTCTTTCTTATATCCTGTCTTAGCCACTGTACCAAATTGATGGGCAAGACATCTCCTGTTTGATGGAGGGCAATCAGAATCTTTAAAGTAAGGGAATACCTTGGCAAACTCTATGGTTATAAAATAACTTTTTCAGTAAGACATAACAAATACCATAATACAAATAATAATAATTAAATAATAAAATGCAAAAATAAACATATTTGCTATCCAACTTGTTGAATTCACTGTAGAATACTTTTAGATGTAGATTTTTATAGACATATAAATATTTTTTCCTATAGTTATTTTCCAATGTTCTACTCAGCATCGTTTGGTTTAGGCATTCATGCAGTTTCTTCTTTTACTAGAATTACATTTTTCCCCAAACCCTTCAGCAGCTATCTTAGCAATGCAAGATCCAGTACTTCCAGATTATTCCATAATTTATTGAGCTGAATTAATTATGTAAAAAAATAATCTCAGCATTTAGAAAATGATTATCAGCATGTCATAAGAACATTGTTAAAAATGACAGTTTTGATGCATACTCATAATACATTTAAGGTCAGTTCTCTTGGTCTTGAGATAAGTTCCCTATGTAGCTGCCTTTGTAATGACATGGCTTTTAATTCTCTTGCCTCTTTTATATGTGCAGTAAACCACCAATTGTCACATTTATGTCTGTGTGCAAAGTAGGGTGAGATCCAGGCCCAGTTGGATTCTTTTTTCACCATTAAAACAGATATTACTGTTTGAGAGAAAGAATACACAGTGAAGGGGAGGCACAATTAGCAAACAGCATATTACCCAGAATAGGTTTATTAATGTAAGGAGCTGCAAGGCCAGGGTTTTGATTTGATATGAGTGTATGGAGCTTCAAGGTGCCTGAGCTTATGTTAGCATGATGCTGAGGCTGACTAAGAAGCTTTAGGTTAAATGGTTTGATATATTGTGGGTTTGTTGTTGCTGCAGGATCAGAAGTCTGGCTGGACGGTTTTGTAATTACAGGGCCTTGGTGTCTGATTTTATTTGTGTATACGATTGACAGAGAGGGTGCAGGGACATGGGGTCTTTTGTGAAGAGGTTCTGTAGCTGACAGTCTGCAGTGCCAGGGGGCTCATCTGGTAGGGGCATGTTGGTGACAAAAGGAGAGCAAGGAAATATTTCTGCAATTCTCTGCATGTTTTTTTTCTCCCTCTCCCTGTATTCAAAGGTATGCAGCTACAATTCTGTCCATTTACTTACCTTTATATATGGTACAATACTTTGATTTCATGTAGGTGCCAGAAAGGTTCACAAAATGAGACATAGAGGCTGAATAATCATATGTCTGTCAGACCTGATCCAACAGTGCGGATCAGGTCCGACAGACATTCATGAATGCGGAGAGCAATACGCTCTCCGTATTCAGCATTGCACCAGCAGCTCACAAGAGCTGCTGGTGCAACGCCGCCCCCTGTAGACTCGCGGCCAATCGCCCGCCATCAGGGGGGTGTCAATCAACCCGATCATACTCGATTGGGTTGATTTCTGGCGATTCCTGTCCGCCTGCTCAGAGCAGACGGACAGGGTTATGGAGCAGCGGTCTTTAGATCGCTGCTCCATAACTTGTGTTTCTGGCGAGTCTGAAGACTCGCCAGAAACACGGGCCCTCAAGCTCCGTATGGAGCTTGATAGATAGGCCCCATTTTATCTACACATCTGAAATCCAGATGTTCCAGAACTTAAAGGGACAGTAAACCTTAAAAATAATGTTATATAATTCTGCACATAGTGCAGAATTATATAACATTATTTAGGTGCTATAGCCATAAACGCCTTTTTTACCTTTTAATTTTACTAAAAATATGGCGCTTTTACAGACCCGCTCTCTGCTCTCTGCTGAGCGGGTCTGTTATTTTTAGTCAGCGCATCGGGCCAGCTGTATAGTCACAGCCCGGCCCGACCGTGCCATAAGACTAAGTGCAGCTCGCTCCTGTCACAGGAGCGAGCTGCACTTAGTGCTATGGCGCGGTCGGGCCGGGCTGTGACTATACAGCTGGCCCGATGCGCTGACTAAAAATAACAGACCCACTCAGCAGAGAGGGTCTGTAAAAGTGCCATATGTTTAGCAAATTAAAAGGTAAAAAAGACGTTTATGGCTATAGCACCTAAATAATGTTATATAATTCTGCACTATGTGCAGAATTATATAACATTATTTTTAAGGTTTACTGTCCCTTTAAGGAACATAAAAAGCTTATACATTTCCTTCATTCATTCGAAAGAGCATTGCAAGAAATAAAAACTGTAATTAATTTAAAATGCATTAAAGAACATGTAAAAAAAATAGATTTTGTAGAGGTTAGATGACAAAGGGACCTTAGTGTCCTGAAATACTTTATATTCAGTTTTAACATTTTTTGCAAAAGATTTCTGCAACAATTATCCTAGGAGGAAAAAATATCTCATTGATTTCAATAAAACCAATAAAAGTATAATTTAAATATATGAATCTAGAATGGACACTGTAGGCAAAACGTTTATCGCACATATAAATATCATATAAAGAAGCAGAAATTATATATGTCAAAAAAAGTGTTTGCATAAAACAATATTAAAGGAACAGTAAAGTCAAAATTAAACTTGAATGATTCATACAGAGCATGCTATTTTAAACAACTTTCCAATTTACTTTTATTATCTAATTTGCTTTGATCTCCTTTTGTTGATTTTGTTAAAAAGTAGACACGTGCAGTGCTAAAAAAATTGGTTCAACCGAATCTTTTGAAATTAATATTCAGGGAAATCAGTATTCATTCTTTTCCTTTAAATTACCTGTAGGGGTTAAAATACTTACGGGTAGAAAATAAAAAAATAGAGGAGCAGCAAGCACGTAAGATAAAACCTGACTTTTATTAATAGTTCAAAAATAAATGAAATACAGCATTCCTAATAGCCCATAGCGTAGTGTCTAGCTGCTTACGGCTTTCGGCATCAATGCCGGACTCATAGCTAGGGTGCTGGAGAGCCACGCTAATCGCGTCCTTTCTTCTTAGATTCCTGTGCCACCCTATTAAGAGACAGCGTGGTGGATGCCAGGACCTGCACTAAAAGACCTCCTTTAACGCAGGATCCCCCAATGCAAAGCCTCCTATTAGCGTGGCCGTGGCTCTAAGAAGAAAGGACAGGATTAGCGTGGCTCTCTCAGGGATCATTGATTGATAATATACTAAAACTAAAAAGCATAGGAGTAGGAAATCATTGTGCCATATAAATAAAACCCAAAAGGTACTACTACCCTTCTAAACTTTGCTGCCCTAGGCACAAGCTTAGTTTACCAGAGTATAATATCAGCACATGAACAATGGGTTAAAAAAATAAATAAGTACATTTATACTTTATAAAATACATATTTTAAGTGGATCAAAGAAGATATTATTCCAGTGTCTATTTACATATGCACATAGAAATGCTAATATTAAAACATCATAATGTGTGTCTCCCTGAGCCTAGCAAGTTCCTTGATGAAACTGTTTCATGTGACACATTACACATTAATGATTGCATTTAGTACATATTAATTCTGTTCTGTTAAATACTGCCTGATCTTTTTAAAGCAGTTTTAAATCTGCTTCTAGGAAGTTCATTGGCAACGTATTTGCTTTTCAAAGATGTAATTAAATACAATTCAAGCTCATTGCCACAATCTGTTTGCACCTGAAATATCAGCAAAGTACAATCCATCAGTTAAAAAGAGCAGAAGATGTAATGCACCCATCAATCAATGACTCAAAATACCACTCCAAATTATATTTATAGCAATTTTTCATCTAATATACATTACTATAATGATTATCATATCAGGGCAGCAAAATGAACCAAATGATGTGGAGCATGGTTATTAAAGATAGCTATAGAAAAGTGTTTTAATCACATTGTAGCTCAGAAAAAAAAAAAAAAAACATCATTGCATGTAAAGAAAAAGCATATTTTTAAATATTTTATGTAGCTTTCCTTAAAAAAAAAAAAAAAACTGAAATGTACCGAACCATTTATAACAGCCATATCAACTTGTAAATGTGGCACAAACCATTCTAAATATTTCTCCCTTGACTCTTCTTTAAATTAAAACCACTTCACATAGAAGAGTTTCCATGGCTACAAATTTTTACTTTTCAGAAGTCAGCTTTTCATCAAAAACAAATTAAGGGTCAGGGGCACGCTTACATATACGGCGCAGGCTTCAGCACAAGCGCTGAAAAAAGCACTGCCCATAATTTCACCTTGCACATCGGGCTATTACATATACGGCGCCGGCAGCTCATAAAGTGCCGTAAGTTGGATAAACTAGTGATGTCCAGAAATGAGCGTAAATACAAATTTCTGGAGTCGCCAGTGACTTACGGCACTTTAGAAACTACCGGCGCCTAAGAAAAGTAAAGAACTTAACAAATCTCCCGTAAAAGTCTAACACGCCTCCCAAAAATAAGCCAGACACGTAAAAACCCCTATATCTGCAAACCCCCCTCTCACAACTAATAATAAATGTATTAACCCCTAGACCGACAACCCCCTAAAACGCAATAAGCCTAATTAAACTATTAACCCCTATATCCGCCATCAAACCCACACCGCAAGTAATAACTAATTTATTAACCTGTAAATCCACCAGCCCCAACATCGCAAACTACCTATTAAAACTATTAACCCCTAACATTCAACCACAATGCAATAAACCAATTAACGTATTAACCCCTAAACCGCCATTCACCCACAACGCAATAAACCTATTAAAGTATTAACCCCTAAACTGCCAAAGCCCACAGCGCAATAAACCTAACCCCTAACCTAACCCCCCTTAACCTAACCCCCCCTAACCTATCACCCCCTAAATGAACCCAAATTACCTAATTTACAAAATACTAAAGTTACTATTAAATTAAAAAAAACTAACACTACTTTAAAAATACAAATAAACTAAGTTAAAATTAAAGGGACAGTCTAATAAAAAATCTGGAGTAGACTGTCCCTTTAAGCTACAATTACAGAAAATAAAAAGATCTAAGATTACAGAAAATAATAAAGAAAATTACCAAATTTTACAAAAATTATACCTAATCCCTATGGAAATAAAAAAGCCCCCCCAAAATAAAAACACCCACTAATCCAATAAACTACCAGTAGCCCTTAAAAGGGCTTTTTGCAGGGCATTGCCCCAAGATAATCAGCTCTTTTTCAAGAAAATACACAACCCCCCTAACAGTAAAACCCCCCACCCACCAACCCCCCCCAAATAAAATAACCTAACACTAAAAAAACTAAACTACCCATTGCCCTGAAAAGGGCATTTGTTGGACATTGCCCTTAAAAGGGCATTCAGCTCTTTTACTGCCTACCCTATCTAAATAAAATAAACCCCCCAAAAATCCCTTAAAAAACCCTAAGTCTAACCCCCAAGTGGTCCTTACCTGTCCTGAAGTCTGGCGGAGAAGGCCCTGTTCCAGGCGGTGAAGATTTCTTCCAAGTGGCGACCTTTTCTTTCTTCTTCCAGGAACCAGCCGGCGCGGAGCGGAGGGCGGAGCTGAAGACTGATGACCGCGGAGCTGAAGACCGGCGACCCTGGAACTGAAGACCAGCGAGCCTGGAACTAAAGACCGGCGACCGCGGAGCCACGGAGCATGGAGGATCCGCTTCATACAATCTCCACCGTACACTGAATAGAAATTCAAGGTACGCGATTAAAAATGGTATCCCTTGAATTCCTATTGACTGATTTGAGCCTTCAAATTAAAATCAGCCAATAGGATTAGAGCTACTGAAATCCTATTGCCTGTTCCAATCAGCCAATAGGATAAGAGCTACTGAAATTCTATTGGCTATTCAAATCAGCCAATAGAAATTCAGTAGCTCTTATTCTGTTGGCTGATTTGAACAGCCAATAGGATTTCAGTAGCTCTCATCCTATTGGCTGATTTAAATTTGAAGGCTCAAATCAGAAAATAGGAATTCAAGGGACGCCATTTTTAATCGCGTACCTTGAATTCCTATTCAGTGTACGGCGGAGATCATATGAAGAGGATCCTCCATGCTCCATGGCTCCGCGGCCGCCGGTCTTCAGTTCCAGGCCTGCCGGTCTTCAGTTCTAGGGTCGCCGGTCTTCAGCTCCGCTGTCATCGGTCTTCAGCTCCGCTGTCATCGGTCTTCAGCTCCGCCCTCTGCTCTGTGCCGGCTGGTTCCTGGAAGAAGAAAGAAGAGTTTGCTGCTTGGAAGGAGACTTCACCGCCTGGAACAGGACCTTCTCCGCCGAACTTCAGGACAGGTGAGGACCACTTGGGGTTAGACTTAGGGTTTTTTAAGGGATTTTTGGGTTTTTTTATTTTATTTAGATAGGGTGGGCAGTAAAAGAGCTGAATTCCCTTTTAAGGGCAATGCCCAAAAAATGCCCTTTTCAGGGCAATGGGTAGTTTAGGGTTTTTAGTGTTAGGTTATTTTATTTGGGGGCGTTCGATGGGTGGGGGGTTTTACTGTTGGGGGGGTTGTGTATTTACTTGAAAAAGAGCTGATTGTCTTGGGGCAATGTCCTGCAAAAGGCCCTTTTAAGGGCTACTGGTAGTTTATTAGATTAGGGGTGTTTTATTTTGGGGGGCTTTTTTATTTTCATAGTGATTAGGTTTAATTTTTGTAAAAGTTGGTAATTTTCTTTATTATTTTCTGGAATCTTAGATTTTTTTATTTTCTGTAATTGTAGCTTAAAGGGACAGTCTACTCCAGAATTTTGATTAGACTGTCCCTTTTATTTATACTTAGTTTATTTGTATTTTTAAAGTAGTGTTAGGTTTCTTTAATTTAATAGTAACTTTAGTATTTTGTAAATTAGGCAATTTGGGTTCATTTATGGGGTGTTAGGTTAGGGGGTGTTAGGTTAGGGGGTTAGGTTAGGGGTTAGGTCTATTGCGTTGTGGGCTTTGGTGGTTTAGGGGTTAATACTTTAATAGGTTTATTGCGTTGTGGGCTTTGGCGGTTTAGGGGTTAATACTTTAATAGGTTTATTGCATTGTGAGTTAATGACGGATTAAGGGTTAATAGTTTTAATAGGTAGTTTGCAATGTTGGGGTTGGTGGATTTAGGGGTTAATCATTTAGTGTGGGTTTGATGGCGTATATAGGGGTTTATATATATATTTCGGGAGTTAAGGTGCTCCCATAATCAGTGCAAGGCCTGCTACGACTGCCTTTTATGGTGAGGTAAAAATGGAGAAAGATTTCTCCATTTTCGCCACGTAAGTCCTCGCGCCGGATATTGGATACCAATTTACGACGCCGTCCCATGTTAGCCTATGGGAGTAAAAATTGCGGGCGACGGGTGAAATATACGTGCCGCATTTATATGCGGCGCTGTATATAGGATACCAAACCCACGCAAAAAACGGCATTGCAGGCTTTTGCGGGCAACGCCGCATACGTAATGGGGCCCCAGATTGCAAATGGAGTGGTATTTAATACTCCCGCTCGAGTGCTAACTCCACTAGAAGTAAGCTTTTTGTAGAGCTCGTATTACAAGTTGAAAGTAACTGCGCACCAGCCCAATGCAGGTAAAAAGCCAAAGTTAGAATATCGCACGTGTGATAACGTATTGCCCCATAGAAGTCAATAGAACAAAAAAAGTGAAGAAAAAAACAAACCACTGGCATGCAAACCCAATTTGCATATTCTGAACTGCACTAACCCGTAATGATGTTATGAATATTTCACATTTCAATGTTCCTCACATAGCAGAATATGTTCAGATTTATTCAGCTTGCAGGACAGTCAAGACCAATAGTCTCATATTGGTCTTGGCTGTCCTGCAAGCTGAATTAATCTGCTTGAATGTAGTTTTGGTGGTGCTGCTTCCTTTTTTTCTTGATATTGGGGTTTTCTGCAGGACCCTGGTTGCGAGCACACCCTTTATTATTCCCAGGTGCTGGATATTTTGAACTTTCATTATAGAAGTGTGTGTGTATATATATATATATATATATATATATATATATACAGGTGGCCCTCACTTTACAACGGTTCAATTTGCACCGTTTCAGAATAACAACCTTTTTTTCAGTCATGTGACTGCTATTGAAAAGCATTGAGAAGCAGTGCATTGATTAAAATAGCCAGTAGGTGGAGCTGTCCGCTTGTGTTGCAGCAAAGATATGCAAGTCAAGCAAGATTAAATTAATCAGTTTAGCCAGACCTGAGCTATCAAGCAGCTTGCAAAGGAACAAGATCTTCCTGTCTATAAATCAGTCCAGATTGGAATGCATAGAAAGAACTGTTTGCAGAAAAATGCAAGTAATGTCTGTGTTGTGTTATTATTTTATTAGGTTTATAATGCTGTTTAGCAAACGTTTTTGTTCATTTAACTTAGTTTAATTATATTTTCTGTGTTGTGTGATTATTTTATTAGGTTTATAATGCTGTTTAGCATTTAAAGTCTTCATTTCAAAGCTTTAAAAATAATGTATTAGGTGTTACTTATAACAATTTTGAGAGGGGCCTGGAACCTAACTCCCTCACTTCCCATTGACTTACATTATAAACTTGGTTTCAATTTACAACCATTCCTTCTGGAACCTAACCCCGGCGTAAACTGAGGGCTACCTGTATATATATATATATATATATATATATATATATATATATATATATATATATATATATATATGAATATCTATTTATAATTACATAGAACATATTCCAATATGTACAGAACATAGGAATAATAAATATTTACAGTAAATGCACAGTATAACACTTAATTAACCCCTTAATGACCAAGGATGTACCAGGCACATCCTACAAAAACTGTTCGTTAACGACCAAGGGCGTGGTACGTCCTCAGGAGTTTCAAGCGGTGAAAGCTATCATGATCGCTTCCAGATGTTTTCAGGATATTGCAGTGAGCCACTATATTGAGGCATCCTGCAATTCTTTTTTTTAAGCAACCAATGCAGAGAGAGACACTCTGTGGCCCTCTCTGCATCGGCCAGTGATGGTGCCGATCGTTGGTGGCATAGGAGGGATAGGAGGGAGGTGGTTGGGCGGCCCATCGCTGGTCAGGTTCCGGTTCAGGGTGGATGATGGGTCCTGGTGCACGCGTGAGGCGCGGGAGCATGCGTGAGGGGGCTGGAGCGGATGGACCGCTACAGTGCCTGAATTCTATAATAATTGAAAGGGAAGGAGGGACAGGGAGGGGGGAAATAAGTGTTGGGAAAGGAATCTGGGAGGTGTAGGTTATTGAGGGTGGGCAGCTACCCTACAGAAAAATTGTTTTTTATATATATAAAAAAGCAGAATTTTTTACCAAACTGTGTACTGGCAGACAGCTAGGTAGAGGGGGGAGGGTTAGATAGCTTTTTGGGGAGATTAGGGTGGTTGGGGGCTAAAGGGGGATCTAACACAGCAGAATATATATTTGTATATATATTTTTATATATATATACAGTGGGGCAAAAAAGTATTTAGTCAGCCACTAATTGTGCAAGTTCTCCCATTTAAGAAGATGAGAGAGGCCTGTAATTTTCATCTTAGGTTTACCTCAACTATGAGAGACAAAATGTGGAAACAAAGCCAGACAGTCACATTGTCTGATTTGGAAAGAATGTATTTGCATATTATGGTGGAAAATAAGTAACAAGCAATATTTCTGGCTCTCACAGACCTGTATCTTCTTCTTTAAGAGCCTCCTCTGTCCTCCACGCATTACCTGTATAAATGTCACCTGTTTAAACTTGTTATCAGCATAAAAGACACCTGTCCACAACCTCAAACAGTCACACTCCAAACTCCACTATGGTGAAGACCAAAGAGCTGTCGAAGGACACCAGAAACAAAATTGTAGACCTGCACCAGGCTGGGAAGACTGAATCTGCAATAGGCAAGCAGCTTGGTGTGAATAAATCAACGGTGGGAGCAATAATTAGAAAATGGAAGACATACAAGACCAATGATAATCTCCCTCGATCTGGGGCTCCTCGCAATATCTCACCAGGTGGGGTCAAAATGATGACAAGAACAGTGAGCAAACATCCCAGAACCACATGGGGGGGACCTAGTGAATGACCTTCTGAGAGCTGGGACCAACATAACAAAGGCTACCATCAGTAACACACTACGCCGCCAGGGACTCAGAGCCTGCAGTGCCAGACATGTACCTCTGCTTAAGCCAGTACATGTCCGGGCCTGTCTGAAGTATGCTAGAGAGCATTTGGATGATCCAGAAGCGGATTGGGAGAATGTCATATGGTCAGATGAAACCAAAGTAGGACTGATTGGTAGAAACACAACTCGTCGTGTTTGGAAGAGAGAGAATGCTAAGTTGCAGCCAAAGAACACCATACCTACTGTGAAGCATGGGGGAGGCAACATCATGCTTTGGGGCTGTTTCTCTGCAAAGGGAACAGGATGACTGATCTGTGTGCATGAAATAATGAATGGGGCCATGTAACGTGACATTTTGAGTGCAAACCTCCTTCCATCAGCAAGGGCATTGAAGATGAAACATGGCTGGGTCTTTCAGCATGACAATGATCCAAACACACCACCTGCTAACAAAGGAGTGGCTTTGTAAGAAGCATTTCAAGGTCCTGGAGTGGCTAGCCAGTCTTCAGATCTCAACCCCATATAAAACCTTTGGAAGGAGTTGCAAGTCCGTGTTGCCCAGCGACAGCCCCAAAACATTACTGCTCTAGAGGAGATCTGCATGCAGGAATGGGCCAACATACCAGCAACAGTGTGTGACAACCTTGTGAAGACTTACAGAAAATGTTTGACCTCTGTCATTGCCAACAAAGGATATATAACAAAGTATTGAGATGAACTTTTGATGTTGACCAAATACTTATTTTCCACCATAATTTGCAAATAAATTCTTTCCAAATCAGACAATGTGATTGTCTGGATTTGTTTCCACATTTTGTCTCTCATACTTGAGGTATACCTATGATGAAAATTACAGGCCTCTCTCATCTTCTTAAGTGGGAGAACTTGCACAATTGGTGGCTGACTAAATACTTTTTTGCCCCACTGTATATATATAAACTTTTATTTTAGTACTGGCAGACTTTCTGCCAGTACTTAAGATGGCGGTGACATTTGTGAGGTGGGGGAGGGAGCTGTTTGGGAGAGGTCAGGGAGGGATGAGGGGGTGGGATGTGCCAGGTGGGGGGCTGATCTCTACACTAAAGCTAACATTAACCCTGCAAGCTACCTAATTAACCCATTCACTGCTGGGCATAATAAAAGTGTGGTGCACAGTGGCATTTAGCGGTCTTCTAATTACCAAAAAGCAATGCCAAAATCCTATATGCCTGCTATTTCTGAACAAAGGGGATCCCAGAGAAGCATTTACAACCATTTGTGCCATAATTGCACAAGCTGTTTGTAAATAATTTCAGTGAGAAACCTACATTTTGTGAAAAAGTTAACAATTTTTTTTATTTGATCTCATTTGGCGGTGAAATGGTGGCATGACATATACCAAAAATTGACCTAGATCAATACTGTCTATTAAAAAAAAAAAAAAAAATACATGTGAAGGGTTATTCAGGGATACAATGAAACTATCGCTAATTTAAAAAAAAAAAAAATGGTTTGGAAATAGCAAAGTGCTACTTGTACTTATTGCGCTATAATTTGCAAAAAAAGCAAAGAACATGAAGCATTATGTATTTCTAAACTCATGACAAAATTTAGAAACTATTTAGCATGTGTGTTTTTTGGTGGCTGTAGATGCGTAAGAGATTTTGGGGTCAAAGTAATAAAAAGTATGTTTTGTTTAAAAAATTTTTTATCATATTTTATATTGTTTTTATAGTAAATTATAAGATATGATGAAAATAAGGATATCTTTAGAAAGTCCATTTAATGGCGAGAAAAACAGTATATAATATGTGTGGGAACAGTTAATGAGTAAGAGTAAAATTACAGCTAAGCACAATCACTGCAGAAATGTAAAAATAGCCCTGTTTCCTAACGGTAAGAAAATTGAAAAATGATCTGGTCACTTACGGCGAGATTACAATTTCTGCGTTAGCCTTAAAAAGCAGCATTAAGGGGTCCTAACGCTGCTTTTTACCTAACACTGGTATTACGAGTTTGACAGATACAGGCTCACCGCTCACTTTTCTTCTGCGACTCAAGGCCACCGCAAAACCCCTTAGTCAATTGCGTATCCTATCTTTTTAATGGGATTTGCCTAACACTGGTATTACGAGTCTTGGAAGAAGTGTGCGGTAGAGCCTCTACCTCCAAAACTCCAACTGCATAAAAAAGTCAGTAGTTAAGAGTTTTATGGGCTAACGCCGGAACATAAAGCTCTTAACTACAGTGCTACAAAGTACACTAACACCCATAAACTACCTATGAACCCCTAAACCGAGCCCCCCCCCACATCGCAAACACTATAATAAAATTATTTAACTCCTAATCTGCCCACCGGACATCGCCGCCACCTACATTATCCCTATGAACCCTAATTTGCTGCCCCTAACATCGCCGCAACCTATATTATATTTATTAACCCATAATCTGACCCCCCAACGTCGCCACAACCTAACTACACTTATTAACCCCTAATCTGACGACTGGACATCGCCGCCACTATAATAAATGTATTAACCCCTAAACCGCCACACTCCAGCCTCGCAAACACTATAGTAAATTTTATTAACCCCTAATCTGCCCCCCCAATGCCGCTGCCACCTACATACAATTATTAACCCCTAATCTGCCACCCCCAACGTTGCTGCTACTATAATAGTTATTAAACCCTAAACCTAAGTCTAACCCTAACCCTAACACCCCCCTAAGTTAAATATAATTTAATAAAACAAAATAAATTTACTATAATTAAATACATTATTCCTATTTAAAAATAAATACTTACCTATAAAATAAACCATAACATAGATGCAATATAACTAATAGTTACATTGTAGCTATTTTAGGATTTATATTTATTTTACAGGCAACTTTGTATTTATTTTAACTAGGTACAATAGCCATTAAATAGTTTATAACTATTTAATAGCTACCTAGTTAAAATAATTACAAAATTACCTGTAAAATAAATCCTAACCTAAGTTACAATTACACCTAACACTACACTATCAATAAATTAATTAAATAAATTAACTACAATTATCTAAACTAAAATACAATTAAACTAAACTATAGTACAAAAAAACCCACTAAATTACAAAAAGTAAAAAAATATTACAAGAATTTTAATCTAATTACACCTAATCTAAGCCCCCTAATAAAATAAAAAAGCCCCCCAAAATAATAAAATTCCCTACCCTATATCCCATCTTCATCCAGACGGCATCTTCTATCTTCATCCTTCCGGAGCGGAGCGGAGCCATCTTCTATCCAGCCGACGCGGAGCCATCCTCTTCTTCCGATGTCCTAAGGCCGAATGAAGGTTCCTTTAAATGACATCATCCAAGATGGCGTCCCTCAAATTCCGATTGGCTGATAGTATTCTATCAGCCAATCGGAATTAAGGTAGGAAAAATCTGATTGGTGGATTGAATCAGCGAATCGGATTAAAATTCAATCCGATTGGCTGATTGGATGAGCCAATAGAATTGACCTCGCATTCTATTGGATTTTTCCTACCTTAATATTAAGTGACCAAATATCCATAGTCCAAGAGTCCAGTAGGTCTGTAAGCCTCCAATTTTCTCTTTGCTGCTCATTGAGAAAAGTTGACATTTCTATATTCACTTCATTGTTATATTAAAGCTATATTAAAGTTTATTATTGTTTGTTTTAAAAGTTTATAATTATTTTGTTATTAATATTCTTCTGTTTAGTTTTTTTGTTTTATTATCTACTATAGTTTTATTTTGTTTTAGGTAAAGTTATTTCTCCAGCTTGTTTTATTACTAAAATGTTTCATTTATTGCCTATTTCTTCATGGTTATTCTTTGTCCCAATCCTTATTTAGTTATTAATATTGGTTTCCCTTACCTACATTCATTTCCCCCCCCCCCTTTCCCTTTCCTCTGGCTATCCGACATTGCTAAGCATAGTGCCAGACTTTAACCACGCCCCCTTTTACACTGCCGTCTTCCCGCCCTCAGTTACCTCACCAATCGCCTCTGACATTCCTCAGATCATCCCTCAGTTGGAAACTTGTAATTTTGTTTATTTAGAAACATTTTCTTAGATATAATTACCTAACCATTTCGTTAGTTTGATTGCTTAGATAGCCTAGTGGTTTTCTCCTTTGCTTTATACCTAATGGTCCCAAATTCAATTCCCCATAGATTTACATTAGTTTTGCATTGAGTTTTTTGCTGACATTATCTCTCCCCCCCTCTATTTTGCGCTCTTGCGCTCTCTCTCTCTCCCCTCTCTCTTTTGTGCTCTCTCTCCCCCCTTTCTTTTGTGCTCTCTCTCCCCCTCTCTTTTGCACTCTCTCTCTCCCCCTCTCTTTTGCGCTTTCTCTCGCCCCTCTCTTTTGCTCTCTCTCTCTCCTCCTCTCTTTTGCTCTCTCTCCTCCTCTCTTTTGCTCTCTCCCCCTTCTCTTTTGCTCTCTCTCTCCTCCTCTCTTTTGCTCTCTCTCTATCCCCCCTCTCTCTCCCCCCACTCTTTTGTTCTATCCCCTATCTCTCTCTCTCTCTCTCTCTTTCTCTCCCCTCTCTCTCTCTTTCTTCCCCCTCTCTTTTGCTCTCTCCCCTCTTTTGCTCTCCCTCTCTCAGCTTATCTTTTTCTCTTTCTCTCTCCCCCTCTCTTTTGCTCTCTCTCTCTCCCCCCCTCTCCCCCTCTCTCTCCCCCTCTCTCCCCCTCACACTCCCACCCTCTCTTTTTCTCTCTCTCCCCCTCTTTTGCTCTCTTTCTCTTCCCCTCTCTTTTGCTCTCTCTCTCCCCCCTCTCTTTTGCTCTCTCTATCTCCCCCTCTCTTTTGCTCTCTCTCCCCCCTCTCTTTTGCTCTATCCCACCTCTCTTTTGCTCTCTCTCCTCCCTCTCTCTCCCCCTTTCTTTTGCTCTCTCTCTCTTTCTCTCTTTCTTTCTTCCCCCTTTCTTTTGTGATCTCTCCCCCTCTCTTTTGCAATCTCTCTCTCTCCCCCTATTTTGCTCTCTTTCTACCCCCTCTCTTTTGCTCTCTCTCTCTCCCCCATCTCTTTTGCTCTCTCTCTCTTTCTCCCCCTTTCTTTTGCACTCTTTTTCCCCTCTCTTTTGCTCTCTCTCCCCCCTCTTTTTTGCGACCTCTCTCCTCCCTCTCTTACCCCCTCTCTTTTGCTCTATCCCACCCTCTCTTTTGCTCTCTCTCCCCCTCTTTTGCTCTCTCTCTCCCCCCTCTCTCTCCCTCCTCTTTCTCTCCCCTCTCTCTCTCTCTCCCTCCTTTCTTTTGCCTCTCTCTTCCCCTCTCTTTTGCACTCTCTCCCCTCTATTTTGCTCTCTCTCTCTCCCCCCTCTTTTTTGCTCTTTCTCCCCTCCTTTCTTTTTCATTCTCCCCCTCTCTTTTGCTCTATCCCCCTCTCTTTTGCTCTCTCTCTTTTCCCCCTCTATTTTTCTCCCCCCCTCTCTTTTACTCTCTCTCTCTCTCCCCCTCTATTTTGCTCTCTCTCTCCCCTCTCTTTTGCTCTTTACCCTGTCTTTTGCTCTCTCTCCCCTCTCTTTTGTTCTTTCCCATCTCTTTTGCTCTCTCTCCTCTCTTTTGCTCTCTCTCCTCTCTTTTGCTCTCTCTCCTCTCTTTTGCTCTCTCTCCTCTCTTTTGCTCTCTCTCCCCTCTCTTTTCCTCTTTCTCATCTCTTTTGCTTTCTCCCCCTCTCTTTCTCTCCCTCCCCCCCACCTTTTGATCTGTCTCTCTCGCACGCACTCACCCCTGCCACTCCCGGTCCCACCACGTCCAGTCCCATCCCCACCACGCAGTGGCATCACTAGGGTTGGTGTCACCCAGTGCAGTAAGTCATGGTGTCACCACCTCAACCTCCCCTTTCCACACCCCAGTAATGTTTTTTTTTTTATGCAAGAAGAGGATTTCATTGAAAAGGCAAACTTCTCCAAGGGACAAAAAGCAGAGGATGCTGTTTCCTGTTTTAATGCATTATTCCAAGTTAGGGCGAGATTACGATAGGAGTGGTAGTTTGCACTCCCGCTTGCACATTAACTCTGCTAGACTTCGGCTTTTTGCGCGTGTCAGGTAGCGGGCATAGTACAATTTGAAAGAGAAAAGTTTTTGCACATGCTCTAAACTGATGCACCCAAAAGCTGAAGTCCTTATATGATTATATATGTATAGATATATACAGATATATATAGAAATATGTATTTATTATAAATACTTAGAACATATTCGTCCATGTGGTGAACATTGGAATTTGAAATATTTACACTATAACACTTTATTAACTATGAATAAACACTTTTCTATGAATATGGCAAACATAAACTTTTACATGTTTTCAACTACTTGACTGCAACAGACTCCAATGCACTTATATATATGTCTACATACATGCATATGCAGAAGTTTAGGCACCCCTGACAATTTCCATGATTTTCATTTATAAATAATTGGGTGTTTGGATCCACAATTTCATTTTGATCTTTTAAATAACTGAATGACACAATAATATTTCAGTAGTGAAATGAGGTTTATTGAATTAACAGAAAATGTGCAATATGCATCAAAACAAAATTAGGCAGGTGCATAAATTTGGGCACCCTTGTCATTTTGTTGATTTGAATACCTGTAACTACCTAGCACTGATTAATTGGAACACACAATTGGTTTGGTGAGCCCATTAAGCCTTGAACTTCATAGGCAGGCGCATCCAATCATGAGAAAAGGTATTTAAGTTGGACAATTACAAGTTGTTGTTCTCTTTGACTCTCCTCTGAAGAGTGGCAACATGGGGGCCTAAAAACAACTCTCAAATGACCTGAAAACAAAGGCCTAGATTTGGAGTTCGGCGGTAGCCGTCAAAACCAGCGTTAGAGGCTCCTAAAGCTGGTTTTGGCCGCCCGCTGGTATTTGGAGTCAGTGATTAAAGGGTCTAACGCTCACTTTACAGCCGCGACTTTTCCATACCGCAGATCCCCCTACGCCATTTGCGTAGCCTATATTTTCAATGGGATCTTTCTAACGCTGGTATTTAGAGTCGTTTCTGAAGTGAGCGTTAGAGCTCTAACGACAAGATTCCAGCCGCCTGAAAATAGCAGGAGTTAAGAGCTTTCTGGCTAACGCCGGTTCATAAAGCTCTTAACTACTGTACCCTAAAGTACACTAACACCCATAAACTACCTATGTACCCCTAAACCGAGCTCCCCCCACACCGCCGCCACTCGATTAAAATTTTTAACCCCTAATCTGCCGACCGCCACCTACGTTATATTTATGTACCCCTAATCTGCTGCCCCTAACCCCGCCGACCCCTGTATTACATTTATTAAACCCTAACTTGCCCCCCACAACGTCGCCGCCAGCTACTTAAAATAATTAACCCCTAATCTTCCGACCGCAAATCGCCGCCACCTAAGTTATCCCTATGTACCCCTAATCTGCTGCCCCTAACATCGCCGACCCCTATATTATATTTATTAACCCCTAATCTGCCCCCCTCAACGTCGCCGACACCTGCCTACACTTATTAACCCCTAATCTGCCGAGCGGACCTGAGCGCTACTATAATAAATGTATTAACCCCTAATCCGCCTCACTAACCCTATCATAAATAGTATTAACCCCTAATCTGCCCTCCCTAACATCGCCGACACCTAACTTCAATTATTAACCCCTAATCTGCCGACCGGAGCTCACCGCTATTCTAATAAATGTATTAACCCCTAAAGCTAAGTCTAACCCTAACACTAACACCCCCCTAAGTTAAATATAATTTTTATCTAACGAAATAAATTAACTCTTATTAAATAACTTATTCCTATTTAAAGCTAAATACTTACCTGTAAAATAAATCCTAATATAGCTACAATATAAATTATAATTATATTATAGCTATTTTAGGATTAATATTTATTTTACAGGCAACTTTGTAATTATTTTAACCAGGTACAATAGCTATTAAATAGTTAAGAACTATTTAATAGTTACCTAGTTAAAATAATAACAAATTTACCTGTAAAATAAATCCTAACCTAAGTTATAATTAAACCTAACACTACCCTATCAATAAAATAATTAAATAAACTACCTACAATTACCTACAATTAACCTAACACTACACTATCAATAAATTAATTAAACACAATTCCTACAAATAAATACAATTAAATAAACTAGCTAAAGTACAAAAAATAAAAAAGAACTAAGTTACAGAAAATAAAAAAATATTTACAAACATAAGAAAAATATTACAACAATTTTAAACTAATTACACCTACTCTAAGCCCCCTAATAAAATAACAAAGCCCCCCAAAATAAAAAATTCCCTACCCTATTCTAAATTAAAAAAGTTACAAGCTCTTTTACCTTACCAGCCCTGAACAGGGCCCTTTGCGGGGCATGCCCCAAGGATTTCAGCTCTTTTGCCTGTAAAAAAAAACATACAATCCCCCCCCCCCAACATTACAACCCACCACCCACATACCCCTAATCTAACCCAAACCCCCCTTAAATAAACCTAACACTAAGCCCCTGAAGATCTTCCTACCTTGTCTTCACCATCCAGGTATCACCGATCCATCCTGGCTCCAAGATCTTCATCCAACCCAAGCGGGGGTTGGCGATCCATAATCCGGTCCAGAAGAGGCTCCAAAGTCTTCCTCCTATCCGGCAAGAAGAGGACATCCGGACCGGCAAACATCTTCTCCAAGCGGCATCTTCGATCTTCTTCCATCCGGAGCGAAGCGGCAGGATCCTGAAGACATCCAGCGCGGAACATCCATCCGGACCGACGACTGAACGACGAATGACTGTTCCTTTAAGGGACGTCATCCAAGATGGCGTCCCTCGAATTCCGATTGGCTGATAGGATTCTATCAGCCAATCGGAATTAAGGTAGGAATTTTCTGATTGGCTGATGGAATCAGCCAATCAGAATCAAGTTCAATCCGATTGGCTGATCCAATCAGCCAATCAGATTGAGCTCGCATTCTATTGGCTGTTCCGATCAGCCAATAGAATGCGAGCTCAATCTGATTGGCTGATTGGATCGGCCAATCGGATTGAACTAGATTCTGATTGGCTGATTCCATCAGCCAATCAGAAAATTCCTACCTTAATTCCGATTGGCTGATAGAATCCTATCAGCCAATCGGAATTCGAGGGACGCCATCTTGGATGACGTCCCTTAAAGGAACAGTCATTCGTCGTTCAGTCGTCGGTCCGGATGGATGTTCCGCGCTGGATGTCTTCAGGATCCTGCCGCTTCGCTCCGGATGGAAGAAGATCGAAGATGCCGCTTGGAGAAGATGTTTGCCGGTCCGGATGTCCTCTTCTTGCCGGATAGGAGGAAGACTTTGGAGCCTCTTCTGGACCGGATTATGGATCGCCAACCCCCGCTTGGGTTGGATGAAGATCTTGGAGCCAGGACGGATCGGTGATACCTGGATGGTGAAGACAAGGTAGGAAGATCTTCAGGGGCTTAGTGTTAGGTTTATTTAAGGGGGGTTTGGGTTAGATTAGGGGTATGTGGGTGGTGGGTTGTAATGTTGGGGGGGGGGTATTGTATGTTTTTTTTTACAGGCAAAAGAGCTGAAATCCTTGGGGCATGCCCCGCAAAGGGCCCTGTTCAGGGCTGGTAAGGTAAAAGAGCTTGTAACTTTTTTAATTTAGAATAGGGTAGGGAATTTTTTATTTTGGGGGGCTTTGTTATTTTATTAGGGGGCTTAGAGTAGGTGTAATTAGTTTAAAATTGTTGTAATATTTTTCTTATGTTTGTAAATATTTTTTTATTTTCTGTAACTTAGTTCTTTTTTATTTTTTGTACTTTAGCTAGTTTATTTAATTGTATTTATTTGTAGGAATTGTGTTTAATTAATTTATTGATAGTGTAGTGTTAGGTTAATTGTAGGTAATTGTAGGTAGTTTATTTAATTATTTTATTGATAGGGTAGTGTTAGGTTTAATTATAACTTAGGTTAGGATTTATTTTACAGGTAAATTTGTTATTATTTTAACTAGGTAACTATTAAATAGTTCTTAACTATTTAATAGCTATTGTACCTGGTTAAAATAATTACAAAGTTGCCTGTAAAATAAATATTAATCCTAAAATAGCTATAATATAATTATAATTTATATTGTAGCTATATTAGGATTTATTTTACAGGTAAGTATTTAGCTTTAAATAGGAATAAGTTATTTAATAAGAGTTAATTTATTTCGTTAGATAAAAATTATATTTAACTTAGGGGGGTGTTAGTGTTAGGGTTAGACTTAGCTTTAGGGGTTAATACATTTATTAGAATAGCGGTGAGCTCCGGTCGGCAGATTAGGGGTTAATAATTGAAGTTAGGTGTCGGCGATGTTAGGGAGGGCAGATTAGGGGTTAATACTATTTATGATAGGGTTAGTGAGGCGGATTAGGGGTTAATAACTTTATTATAGTAGCGCTCAGGTCCGCTCGGCAGATTAGGGGTTAATAAGTGTAGGCAGGTGTCGGCGACGTTGTGGGGGGCAGGTTAGGGGTTAATAAATATAATATAGGGGTCGGCGGTGTTAGGGGCAGCAGATTAGGGGTACATAGGGATAACGTAGGTGGCGGCGGTTTACGGAGCGGCAGATTAGGGGTTTAAAAAAATATGCAGGGGTCAGCGATAGCGGGGGCGGCAGATTAGGGGTTAATAAGTGTAAGGTTAGGGGTGTTTAGACTCGGGGTACATGTTAGAGTGTTAGGTGCAGACGTAGGAAGTGTTTCCCCATAGGAAACAATGGGGCTGCGTTAGGAGCTGAACGCTGCTTTTTTGCAGGTGTTAGGTTTTTTTTCAGCTCAAACAGCCCCATTGTTTCCTATGGGGGAATCGTGCACGAGCACGTTTTTGAGGCCGGCCGCGTCCGTAAGCAACTCTGGTATCGAGAGTTGTATTTGCGGTAAAAATGCTCTACGCTCCTTTTTTGGAGCCTAACGCAGCATTTGTTTGAACTCTCGATACCAGAGTTAAATTTATGGTGCGGCCAGAAAAAAGCCCGCGGAGCGTTAACAGCCCTTTTACCGCCGAACTCCAAATCTAGGCCAAAGATTGCTCAACATTATTGTTTAGGTGAAGGCTACAAAAAGCTATCGCAGAGATTTAAGCTGTCAATGTCCACTGTGAGGAACATAGTGAGGAAATGGAAGACCACAGGCACAGTTCTTGTTAAGGCCAGAAGTAAAATATCGGAGAGGCAAAGGCAAAGGCTGGTGTGAATGGTCAAAAACAGACCACCTCCAAAGACCTACAACATCATCTTGCTGCAGATGGTGTCACTGTGCATCTTTCAACAATTCAGCACACTTCGCAAACGGAGAAACTATATGGGAGAGTGATGCAGAAGAAGCCTTTTCTGCACACACGCCACAAGCAGATTTGGTTGAGGTATGCAAACCCACATTTGGACAAGCCAGCTTCATTTTGGAAAAAGGTGCTGTGGACTAATGTAACAAAAATTAAGTTATTTGGTATTAACAAAAGGCATTATGAATGGCGGCGAAAGAACACAGCGTTCCAAGACAAACACTTGCTAGCCACAGTAAAATTTGGTGATGTTCCATCATGCTGTAGGGCTGTGTGGCCAGTGCCAGTACTGGGAATCTTGTTAAAGTTGAGGGTCTCATGGATTCCACTCAATATCAACAGATACTTGACAATAATGTTGAGGAATCAGTCACAAAGTTGAAGTTACACCGGGGTTGGATAGTTCAACAAGACAATGACCTAAAACACTGCTCAAAATCTACTCTGGCATTTATGCAGAGGAACAAGTACAATGTTCTGGAATGGCCATCCCAGTCCCCAAACCTGAATATCATTGAAAATCTGTGGGGTGATTTGAAGCGGGCTGTCTATGCTCAGCAGCCATCAAACCTAACTGAACTGGAGATGTTTTGCAAGGAGGAATGGTCCAAAATACCTTCATCTAGAATCCAGACACTCATTACAGGCTATAGAAAGTGTCTAGAGACTGTTATTTCTGCTAAAGGAGGCTTTACTAAATATTGATGCAATATTTCATCTCATCTTCATCTTCATCAAAGTCACAAGTACAGACAAATACAATGTGCTTAAACATTCACAGTGCTTAGGGAAAAGTGAACACTTGGATTTAATAGCTAGTTGATCCTCCTATGGCACTAATAACCTCAACCAAGCTTTTCTGGTAGCTGTGGATTAGACCTGCAAAACACAACTTTCAGAAGGAATTTTGGAACACTCTTCCTTACAGAACTATTTCTACTCAGCAATTTTTTTAGGAAGTCTTGTGTGAACAGCTCTCTTGAGGTCTGAGGTCTGTCTGGGACACTCAAAAAGGTGGATTTTCTTTTTTTGAAGCCATTCTGTAGTGGATTTACTTTGATGTTTAGGATCATTGTCCTGCTGCATCACACAACCTCTACTGAGCTTCAACTGGTGCACAGTCACCCTGATATTATACTGTAGGATATCTTGACAAACTTGGGAATTAAATTTTTCCTTGATGATAGCAAGAGGTCCTGGCTCGGAATTAGCAAAGAAGCCCCAAATTATTATGTTACCTCCACTGTTGGGACGATGTTTTCATGTGGTGCCCTTTTTATGCCATACATAGTGCTGCATGTTCTCCCCAAAAAACTCAACCTTAGTTTTATCAGTTCAAAAACATTTCAACAGTAGCATTGTCGAGTGTGAAGGTTGTCTTTGACAAACTTCAAGCAGGCAGCAATTTTTTTGGGGAATGCGGTGGCTTTCTTCATGGTGTCCTGCATTGGACACCATGCTTGTTCAATGTTTTAAGTATAGGAGACTCATGAACAGAGATGTTAACTAGTTCCAATTACTTCTACAAGGTTTTAGTTGTCACTCTAGGGTTATTTTTTTACCTCATTGAGATTTGTGTGCTGTGCCCTTTGAGTCATCTTGGCTGGATGGCCACTTCTAGGGAGAGTAGCCAGACATCTAAATTGTGTCCATTTAAAGACAATTTGTCTTAAAGTGGACAAATGAATATCTAAACTCTTTGAGATAACTTTGTAACCCTTTCTAGCTTTATGCAATGTAACAATTCTTGATTGCAGGTCTTCTGAGAGCTTGTTTTTTGCAAGTCATGGTTCACATAAACAGATGCATTTTGTGAATAGCAAACTCAGAATGTTTTAGTTCTTTTTATAAGTAAAAGCAGCTCTAACCACACCTCCAATCTCGTTTCATTAATTGGACACCAGGTTTGCTAAATTACAAATCTAATTAGATTTTGTTATAGTCATTAGCCTAGGGTTTCCCATGCTTTTTCCAACTAATACTGTGAATATTTGAATGATATATTCAATATGTACAAGAACAATACAATAATTTTGAGTTAATAGTTAAAACAGATTGTGTTTGTTGATTACTGTAACTTAGATAAAAAAACATCAAACCAGATTTTAGGACAAATTTATACGTAAATGCAGTCATTTTTGAAAGGTTCACATACTTTTTCTTGCCACTGTACATATACATATTTAGACATGTTTATTTATTTATCTCTATGTTAAATCTGTTTGTAGTCAATGCATAAAGCAAAAAGCAGTGGGGATAAAGGGAAGCCTGGCTGAGAACAGTTTATGATATGAATATCTTTTGATTTGTATCCTGCTATTTTAAAAAATGCATACAGGTTAGAGTAGATGACATCACCGTTCTTAGAAAATTTTCCATTATTCCCATATCCTGAAGAAACTGTTGTAAATACACCCAATTAAAACAATTGAATGCCTTCTCTACATGAAAAGATAAAAACAAAAAAGGCAATATCAATCAGGTACACTATTTGCTGAAAATGATCAGGAGCCTCCTAATGTATCAAATTATTTATTCTGTTTGCTAAGATAGTCATGAACATATTAATATCCTTATTAATTATGGAGATTAGACAATAATTACTACATTGTAGCTTTTAGTAGGCTTTGAAACAACTGATATTCTCGCTGCTAGTAGCTTTCTAGGAATATTTATTACTTCAAACAGAATTATAAAAAGCAATCAAATGAGGCACCAAGATGTCTGAGAAAGTCTTTTAATATTATATTATTATTATAATAAGTTGAAAGTAAGTGTGACTGCACAAAAGCAAACTAAATTTGTACTCATCAGGTTAGCGGGACTGAAGTCCTTGTGTAAAGAGTTAGGGCTAAATTAAAAGCTGCACCAAAAACAACATAAGTACATTAAATAAAAGTGTAACACTCATATGTACTATCTAATAACAATTATTCATTCAATTTTTAATAAAAAATAATATAATGGTTAAAAGGTATATGGTGTATGACAAGGGGCAAGATTACATATGTGGCGTCGCCGGCTGGCTTTTACGCGGTTTTGGTATCACATATATGGCGCCGCATATAAATGCGGCGCGTATATTTCACCCGTCGAACGCAATTTTTACTCCCCTAAGCTAACATAGGACCGCATCGCAAATCAGTATCACATATTGAGCGCAAGAACATACGCGGCGAAAATTTAGAAATTTTACTCCATTTTCACCTCGCCACACATGTGAGCACCTTAACTCCCATAACTGCATGAAAATATTAACTAACACCTAACGCATGCTCAATATCTATCTACCTGTCAACCGCCAACCCCCACCGCAATAACCCACAACGCAATAATCCTAATAAATCTATTAAGCCCTTATTTGCCAAACCCACACAACGCAATAGTCCTAATAAATATATTAACCCCTAATCCGCCAAACCCCCAAAACACAAATAACTCATTAAATTACTAAGCCCCCTAACCTAACATCCCCTAAGTTATCCCCAATTACCTAAATTAAAAAATACTAAGTTACAATTAAAATAAAAAAGCTAACATTAATTAAAAAAAAAAAATAATAATTTACGATTACAAAAAATTAAAAAGTCTAACATTACATAAAATAATAAACCAAATTATCAAAAATAAAAAAATAAACCTAATCGCTATAAAAATAAAAAATCAACCCAAAATAAAAACACCCCCTAATCTAATACTAAACTACCAATAGTTAAACAGCTATTTTACTTTACAAAAGCTCTTTTGCATTTAAAATGTTTTACCCCAAGCTTTTGAAAGGGATTGTTTTGAAATACAGTGTTGAGGCAGTGCTTGATTTCCTATGTAAGCTGCCATATTGTAGCATGCGTTACAGGGGCACAGTAGTCACATGGAACAGCATATTGGTCCTAACTAAAAAACCTAAGCTCCCCATTGCCCTGAAAAGGGCATTTGGATGGGCATTGTCCTTAAAAGGGCATTTAGCTCTTTTTCCGCTCAAACCCTAATCTAAAAATAAAACTCACCCAATAAACTCTTAAAAAAGCCTAACACTAACCCCCAAAGATCCACTTACAGTTTTTGAAGACCCGACATCCATCCTCAATGAAGCCGGCAGAAGTCCTCAACAAAGCGGCAGAAGTCTTCATCCAACCGGGTAGAAGTCTTCATCCAACCAGGTAGAAGTCTTCATCCAACCGGGCAGAAGTCTTCCTCCAGACGGCATCTTCTATCTTCATCCATCTGGTGTGGAGCGGATCCATCTTCAAGACATCCAGCGCGGAGCATCCTCTACAATCGACGTCTTCTTGAACAATGAATTCTCCTTTAAATGACTTCATCAAAGATGGCGTCCCTTGAATTCCGATTGGCTGATAGAATTCTATCAGCTAATTGGAATTAAAGGTGAAAAAATCCTATTGGCTGATGCAATTAGCCAATAGGATTCAGCTCACATTCTATTGGCTGATTGGAACAGGATTTTTCACCTTTAATTCCGATTGGCTGATAAAATTCTATCAGCCAATCAGAATTCAAGGGATGCCATTTTGGATGACGTAATTTAAAGGAGAATTCATTGTTCAAGAAGACGTCGATTGTAGAGGATGCTCCGCGCCGGATGTCTTGAAGATGGACCCGCTCCGCGCCGGATGGATGAAGATAGAAGATGCCGTCTGGATGAAAACTTCTGCCCGGTTGGATGAAGACTTCTGCCGCTTGGTTGAGGACTTCTGCCGGCTTCATTGAGGATGGATGTCCGGTCTTAAAAAACTGTAAGCGGATCATCGAGGTTAGTGTTAGGCATTTTTAAGGGTTTATTGGGTGGGTTTTACTTTTAGATTAGGGTTTGGGCGGAAAAAGAGCTAAATGCGCTTTTAAGGGCAATGCCCATCCAAATGCCCTTTTCTGGGCAATGGGGAGCTTAGGTTTTTTAGTTTGGATTTTATTTGGGGGGTTGGTTGTGTGGGTGGTGGGTTTTACTGTTGGGGGGTTGTTTGTATTTTTTTACAGGTAAAAGAGCTGATTTCTTTGGGGCAATGCCCCACAAAAGGCCCTTTTAAGGGCTATTGGTAGTTAGATTAGTCTAGGTTTTTTTTATTTTGATAGGGCTATTAGATTAGGTGTAATTAGTTTAACTATCTGATAATTTTTTTTTTATTTTGTGTAATTTAGTGGGGTTTTTTTTTTGTAATTCAGTTAATTGTATTTAATTTATGTAATTTATTTAATTGTAGTGTAAGGTTAGGTTTTAGTGTAACTCAGGTTAGGTTTTATTTTACAGGCAAATTTGTATTTATTTTAACTAGGTAGCCTGTGATATACAAATAAAACCTAAGCTAGATACAATGTAACTATTAGTTATATTGTAGCTAGCTTAGGGTTTATTTTACAGGTAAGTATTTAGTTTTAAATATGAATCATTTAGTTATTAATAGTAGGCTTTATTTAGATTTATTTTAATTACATTAAAGTTAGTGGGTGTTAGGGTTAGGGTTAGATTTAGGGTTAGGTTTAGGGGTTAATAAATTTAGTATAGTGGCGGCGACGTTGGTGGCGGCAAATTAGGGGTTAATAAATGTAGGTAGGTGACAGCGATGTTAGGGGCAGTAGATTATGGGTTAATAATATTTAAATAGTGTTTGCGATGCGGGAGTGTGGCGGTTTAGGGGTTAATATGTTTATTATAGTGGTGGCAATGTCAGGAGCGGCAGATTAGGGGTTAATAATTTTATTTTATTGTTTGCAATGTGGGAGGGCCTCGGTTTAGGGGTTAATAGGTAGTTTATGGTAAGTGTACTTTTTAGCACTTTAGTAATGAGTTTTACGTTACATCTTTGTAGTGTAAAACTTATAACTACTTAGGCTGTACCGCTCACTTTTTGGCCTCCCAGGCAGACTCGTAATACCGGCGCTATGGAAGTCCCATTGAAAAAGGACTTTTTGAAAGCTGCGGTAGTTACGCTGCGTTACGGCCAAAAAAGTGTGCATTACACCTATACCTGCAAAACTCGTAATACCAGCGGTAGTGAAAAAGAGCCTTAACACTGCTTTTTCACCCATACCGCAAAACTCGTAATCTAGCCGAGAGTTTGTTATTTTTTGTAATTTAGTGTTTGTTAGTGTTTGTTAGGATTTTTTTAATGTGTATTTTAGTTTTCTTGAATTGGTAGTTAGTTTATTTTTAGTTTAATAGTTATATTAGTTTAATTGGTAGTTTAAACTTAGTTTTTTTAATTTGACAGGTAAGTTTTAATTTAATTTGATAGGGAAATTGTAATTTTAATATAAAGTTAGGGGGGCATTAGGTTTAGGGGTTACTAGTTTAAATTAGTTTATTGTGATGTGGGGAGCTTTCGGTTTAGGGGTTAATAGTTTAATTTAGTATATTTCTTTGTGGGGGGCTTGCGGTTTAGGGGTTAATAGGTTTATTATAGTGGCGGCGATGTCGGGGAGCAGTGGAATAGGGGTTAATAGATTTATTATAGTGTGGGCAATGTTGGGGTGTGGGGAATAGGGGTTAATTACTTAAGTATAGTGTCAGGGATGTCGGGGAGCTGTGGAATAGGGGTTAATACATTTTATTAGTGGCGGCAATGTCGGGAGTGGCAGATGGGATTAATAACTTTAATATAGTGTTTGCGATGTGGGAGGGTCTCGGTTTAGGGGTTAATAGGTAGTTTATGGGTGTTTAGTGTACTTTGTGACAGTTTAGTTATGAGTTTTATGTAACAGTTTTGTTGCGTAAAACTTATAACTACTGGTCTCAGATTGCAAAACGGATCTTGTCGGTATAGGCTGGAACGCAAGCTTTGGAAGTCCACTGAAAAAACTTTGTTTTTATCTGTGCGGGACTGACGTTGGATTGCAGGCTAAAAGGCTTGCAGTACAGCTATACCCACAAGACGTGTAATGGCTGCAGTGCTATTTTAAGGCTGAAATTTTTTCAGCGTTAAAACATGAACGCAAAACTTGTAATCTAGGTGATAGTTATTTGGGAGCAATGGCATAATAATTACACTTTCTAGAGCATTACAGCATTTTATTATTAGCATATATTTGGTATAAAGTAATAACAATAACTGATCAGGTATTTGTTTTAAAACATCAACATATCAACTTTTCTTGTGAAATATTTTTTTTCACCAAACCTCAAAACAATAGATAAAGACATTTGCAAATCTGTAAATCTCCACAGTGTACAATATGCTCTGACAAAATTACAGACATCCTGCTGTTTGTGTCTAGGATTCCACATTTTCAAATAGTGCAATTACCTTTACAAGATAAACAGGATATTGAACAGATTTTACAGGTTAAATAAGAAACTGTTTCAGAGAATTATTTTACTATATTAGAAAAAGTCTTGTAATATATACAGGGGAACCAACATCCTCTAACCTATTAAATAAATTATGTTGTATATGTATATTATACATATATATATAAATAGTAAAAATTAGAAACAAATGTTGACGGAAACCTTTAAAGGTCAAATCAAGACATAGATCAAGCCGTAATAATCTTCGCCAATAATGTATTTTTAATTTGTCTCTTTCAATTGTAGTGATGGGCAAATGTGTTTATAATCAAATTCGAATGTTAGAACGAATGTCATTGTAGAAATTTGTTTTACATAATCGAATCTTGATAAGAACGAATATTCTTAAAAATTCTTTTATCGAATGTTATTTACAGTTTTCCAATGTCACTTTCTGAAACACATTCGAATTTGAATGTTACATTTAAAAAACACAATAATACACTAGAAATACAACATTTATGAAACACAGTATTACACTAGGAATACTATTTCGAATTTGAATGTGACATACAAATTCAAATGTCACATTCAAATTTAAATATTACATTTATAAAACACAGTATTAGACTAGAAATACTCGGCTAGATTACGAGTTTTGCGTTATGAGGGGTGCGGTACTAACTTGCACATTATTGTCACCGCTCACTTTCCTACAGCGCTGGTATTACAGGTTTTCATAAACCCGGCGTTATTCGGCAAGAAGTGAGCGTAGAGCAAAATTGAGCTCCATACGGCACTCCAATACCAGCGCTGCTTAAGTCAGCGGTGAGCTGGTTTTACGTGCTTGTGCACGATTTCCCTATAGACATCAATGGGGAGAGCCGGCTGAAAAAAAGCCTAACACCTGCAAAAAATCAGTCTAAACACCCCTAATCTTACACTTATTAACCCCTAATCTGCTGCCCCGACATCGCCGACACCTACATTATACTTATTAACCCCTAATCTGCCGCTCTGGACATCGCTGCCACTATAATAAACATATTAACCCCTAAACCGCCGCACTCCCACATTGCAAACACTAGTTAAATATTATTAACCCCTAATCTGCTGCCCCTAACATTGCTGCCACCTACCTACATTTATTAACCCCTAATCTGCCGCCCCAATGTAGCCACCGCTATACTAAAGTTATAAACTCCTAAACCTAAGTCTATCCCTAACCCTAACACCCAATAACTTAAATATAATTAAAAGAAATCTAAATAAAAATTACTATCATTACATAAATAATTCCTATTTAAAACTAAATACTTACCTGTGAAATAAACCCTAAAATAGCTACAATATAACTAATAGTTACATTTTATATAGCTTAGGGTTTATTTTTATTTTACAGGCAAGTTTGTATTTAATAACTACTTAGTAACTATTCTACCTAGTTAAAATAAATACAAACTTGCCTGTAAAATAAAAATAAACCCTAAGCTTAGGGTTTATTTTATAGGTATTTAGTTTTAAATAGGAATTATTTAGTTAATGATAGGAATTTTTATTTAGATTTATTTTAATTATATTTAAGTTAGGGGGTGTTAGGGTTAGGGTTAGACTTAGGTTTAGGGGTTAATAACTTTAGTATAGTAAAGGCGACGTTGGTGGGGGGCAGATTAGGGGTTAATAAATGTAGGTAGGTGGCGGCGATGTTAGGGGCGGCAGATTAGGGGTTAATAATATTTAACTAGTGTTTGCGATGCTGGAGCACGGCGGTTTTGGGGTAATATGTTTATTATAGTGGCGGCAATGTCCGGAGCGGCAGATTAGGGGTTAATAAATTTATTTTAGTGTTTGCAATGCGGGAGGGCCTCGGTTTAGGGGTTAATAGGTAGTTTATGGGTGTTAGTGTACTTTTTAGCACTTTAGTTATGAGTTTTATGCTACAGCTTTGTAGCGTAAAACCCATAACTATTGACTTTAGATTGCGTTACGAATCTTGCAGGATAGGCTGTACCGCTCACTTTTTAGCCTCCCAGAAAAAGTTTGTAATATCGGCGCTATGGAAGTCCCATTGAAAAAAGACTTTACGCAAATTGCGTAAGTTAATTTGCGTTAAGGCCAAAAAAGTGTGCGGGACAGCTGTACCTACAAGACTCGTAATAGCAGTGGTAGTGAAAAAGCAGCGTTATAACCATTAACACTGCTTTTTTACTCATAACGCAAAACTCGTAATCTAGCCGACTATTTGTTACATGTCATATTACATTTCGAAATTGAATGTGATACAAAATACATAGCTAAACATTCTATTATTTAAACAAATATTTTCAAATGTGCCTGCTAAGACTCCTTGCCAGTGGCAGCTAACCTGAATCCTGCTGTACCAGCTGCACCTACCTGGTATCCTGTACCAGCCTGTACCTGCTGGACTTTTCTCTTGCTTTACTCCTTGGTACCTAGTTGCTTGACTGATCTCATGGTACCGACCTTTGACCTGTCCTTGGACTCTGCTTTTGTTTATCCCTTGGTACCTTGTTTCTGGAATGATAAAATGTCTCTATGAATGGGTATTTCTAACTCACTCAGCTACCCCACATATATGTGTAGCAGTCCACCAGTACAATGGAGTAGGAAAAAACAAAGGGTAGAAGTACAAGTGTTAACTTTTTGTAATGTGTATGTTCTTTTAATAATATCAGAATAAATGTACGTGTCCACTTTTTGTACTGTGTATATTCCTTTAATAATGCCAGTGCCAAGTAAAGTCAGTATTGTTGCTTAGTTCAGCATAGGACAGGGTACTGGGAAGTCCACATCAGTAAAGGATAAAGTATTTAAAAAAACATACCGCTTAAGCCTTGCTAATGCTTTTCTGATCATTACCCAGATGGCCTCCATCAAAATCGGGTGTATAGTCCGGTGTCCTACTTGCTGAACAATGTGTATTGTGGATAACCAGTCTCCTTTGTTGTGGGAGTGTGTGCTCCTCCTAAACGACCCAGGATTGGCTCCACATCATGGCTGGGGGTGTGTAGGTCTTGTAGTAGCATTGTGTGTATTGGCTCCATATTGCAAGGATGGCTTAATGCAACAGGTACTGGATAGTAAAGATGTTGTGGGCTGCAATTAGGGCTGCTGTGAGGGGCAGCAAAGCGGCACTCCAAGCGGTATTCCAAACAAACAATCAGCATAAAAAATTATGAAAAACTGGTCTCAAGACAAAATAGTTTTGTATCCTTTTCTAGAGGTTGGGATATCACCTCTATGTGGAAGTAAGCTACGCTGTTTATAAGGTTTATAAGGTTTAACACATTGTTTTTTTGCTTTTTTTAATATAAAACTGTCAAGCTATTAATACATTGAAAAATGTTAATGTACTTTACATAGAATGGCCATATGCCCAATAACTATTTATAAAAGTAATGTTGGTTACTAAAAATGAAAAAGATATAGATAAAGTGTTCTCTCCCTTGAGCATCTCCAGGGCTATATTCCATTCCCTTGCAATTAGTTACTCTATAATCGTCATTAGTTGTCTCTATGGATGGAATATACATATACATGGTACACTACTGAGTGCATTGGACATTTTTTGGAAGGACTTTTGATGTACATCAGAGTTCCTAAATTGACATTTTTGATAGAGATTAATTTTACATCTCTGATTCTGGTGTGAATCTGATTGATAGAGATACTTTTTAAAATGATTAAAAATGTCATCTTTGAATAATGTATTTGTGTCTGCTTACATCTCCATATTGCTATTTTACTTGACAGACAGTCAGTAAAAATAAGTTTAACAATGATGGAAATGTGGTTCCAGTGCATGTAAATGTTTTAAATCACAAATTGTGTATTAGAATTCAGATTGAGGTAGAATTATAAAAGACTTACCTTAAAATATATAGCCTACATTTTTATGATTAACACTATAATTTTCTAAAAATGAGTTTGCATGCAGTCTATATACTTAATCCTTTAGACATAATACACTGCTGAATTTAGTGGTATCCTGACTAACTTATACAGTGTGTATGTATGTATGTATATATATATATATATATATATATATATATATATATATATATATATATATATATATATATATATATATATATATATATATATATATATAGTGTATATATATATTCTTTTTTTTCCACTAGGGACACTCTCACCTCTTTTCACTAAAAGATAAAGCCACAGTACCAGGGTGCCTGATTGATGTATGTAGCTGTAGTAATAAAGACAGCAAAAAAAGGATTTGCAGTTGCACTTAAATACAGATAGTAATGTCTTCATCAAAAGTACAACTATATATAAATATATCTTAGCAAATACTATAAGAAAAGAAAAAGTACATCTAAATACATGCACCTTTCAGAAAGATAGGGAATCACACTCTTATATAATCAACAATAACAGTATTTATTACTCTCTATATTAGAGCAAACATATCACATCCAATGTATTAGAGTACTAATGGCTGTAAAATCGCAACAGTAGTTACATCAACATTTAGTTCACAAACTAGTACTATTCACACTGTATTAAAATAAAGTCATGTGACTGTAGAAATGAAACACTGCATGAGGACACATCATTAGTATCGAAAACATCATAAATGAATGGATACTAAAACACCATACTTCGCTGCACTGAACCTCAGCTACACATAGACCCCTATGCATACAGGGGAGTATGACAGTGTAGAAAACAAAACGAGGATCTGAGTGAGACGATATAGTATCATGTGTTAATATCATAACACAAATTCACAGTGAACATGGCTTGTTAGGTAATGCTCAGTGCATATTACAAGCTTGAGAAATTTGAAACAAATAAGCATCATACACCGCTCACGCTACACCCCGGCTGCTGACAGAACCCCTGAATGTACAGGGGCTAATACTGGGCATGATAGTAATGGGGATCTAAGTGTGCGATATAGTGTAAATGTTACCATTTATGCACAGTCATATTTTAAATGTGGCTTATCAACCAAAAGGCAACATATGTATAATACATAAATTCCTTGCAGATCACAGAGTTGTTACATGCTCATAAGGAAAAAGTTCCAATTTAAAAAGGCAGTTATTGTTAGTATTTGCTAAGATATTTTTTATAGGGTCTGCACCTTAACTAATATTAAATAATAAGCTAAAATTAATTAGCTGGTCTCAGTATTTTCTCAATTATATTAGCCATTTGTCCTTTACTATATATATATTCTATATATATATATATATATATATATATATATATATATATATATATATATATATTTATTTATATACACACACACACACATACACAGAAGCGCACACATCCAGCTCAATAACTTGTTAGTTTTTTCTATGCCGATTAGCCACCTGGGTGCAGCTTCTTTTTATCCCAGTAATTCTTTTAACAGAGAATAACTTTCCTGTAGAGAAAGGATCCGGACTGCACCACAGAGTAAAAATAAAAATGGTAATTCCTTTATTACAGCAAGACAGCCAAACACTGTGACAGACAGACTACACAGGTAGGTTACTAGTCCCCTTAAATAGGAACACATGTATACACCTGATATTAATAAGCAGCAAATGTGAATACATTTAAAAACAAATACAAATCAACACAGCATACATGTACATGTCCCTTCTTCCCCACTATGATGTTTAATGGAAGAAAAAATACATATCATTCCTGTGAACATTATATAGTTACAAATTAACAAGATTACAATGTTAACCTTGAGTTCATAGCCACAGTAAACACATCAATTCATATAAAAGGCAGGCAACCCTAAACGAAATAGCTAATGTCCCATTTCCTATTTAGACCAAAAGGTGATCTTGTCCTCAATTTGAAAATCCAATATAACTCCTTTTTATTTTAGATTTTATATTTATTACCTCCTCTTAGTGGAACCTTTGCTATATCAATTGTCTTATTGGTAAAATGCCCTATATGCGTAAAATGCACATTATTAAATTCATTGCCACTGTGGAATCAACATTATAATTTTTTACATCATTTAAATGTTCTCTTGCACGGATGTGTAAGGGTCTAGTTGTTTTACCAACATATTGGCATTGGCAAAATTTGCATTGCAATAAATAAACCACAAAAATGTATATTGTATACCTGCTGATCAACTGAGGACTTAAAATAGTTGGCTACATCAATCATATCACACGTGAAGCAATTTCAACCACCACATTTGTAATTACCCTTAGCCCTCAGCCACTTACTGTTATTAGACCCTGCTCTTTTGACCATACTAGGTGAAAGTTTTCTTGCTAAGGTCATAGGTTTCTTACATACGAACCTGCAGGAATCAATACACTGTTTAAGAATATAATCACCTGCCAAAATAGGTAAATTTCTTCTTACAATTCTGACTATGTCATGGAATTGTTTAGTGTATTCAGTGGTGAACAATATGCCTCCCTGCAATATCCCTTTACCTTTCCTTGGGGTGTTCAAATCATGCTTCTTTGTAGCAATTTCAGTTCTTACTCTCTGTAGCTCATTTACATCATACCCCCTGACTTCTAGCCTAATACACAAATCATTAGATTGCTTAAAATATATAGCATCATTCTTAGTGTTTCTCCTAAGTCGGATGAATTGTCCTCTAGGAATCGCTCGTATAAGGTGGCACAGATGACAGAACCCAGCATGCAAGATTGTATTACCAGCACTTGCCTTCCTAAATGTTCTGGTCATGATATGTCCTGTCTCCACAGCACCCTCTATGGTGATATCCAGAAAATCAATTTTCAAACTGTTATCATTTCCAACAAACTTCAAATTCATATTGTTATTATTAAGAAATCTGGTTAGCCATTGAAACTCAATTTCATTCATTGGTATATCCACAATAAAGATAAGATCATCAATAAACATTTTAAATAAAATGATGTTCTCCACATAAGGATTATTGACATTAAGGATATATTGCAGTTCCCAGGACCCCACATACAGGTTCGCAAAGGATGGGGCATATTTCGCCCCATCACTGTGCCACAGCACTGTAAGTAATAGATACTGTCAAAAATGTAAAAAATATGAGTCAGCAAAAATTCAAGCACATATATATAAACCTTGATATCCCTGCTATAACTAGTGAATGTATCTAGAAAATAACATACTGCTAGAATACTTTCTGTATGAGGTATGGATTTATATAACGAAGCTATGTCTACAGCTACCCAATTGAAACCATCCTGCCACTTGATGTCCTCTAGACATCCAATCAAATGTTGTGAATCAAGATACTTTACCAAAGGTTGGAGGATCCCATCAATCCACTCTGAGAATGGCTCCATAAGAGAGCCTATGCCAGAAACTATAGGCCTACCCGGAGGATTGACGGGATCCTTGTGTACCTTTAGCAAATAGTGGAACAGGGGAACAACTGGAAATTCTGGTATCAAATTACATGCCTCTACCTCATTAAACAGTCCCAAGCCTACACCATTATCCAAAAGACTGATGAGCTCTCTCCTAAAGGTATTTGTGGGGTTGGCCTTAAGTTTCCTATATACAGTTTGGTAATTTAATTGGCATTGGGCTTCTGCAAAATAATCCATTTTATTGAAGACAACTATGTTTCCTCCTTTGTCGCAGTTACAGATCACAATATTGTCGTTCTTTTGAAGAAGATTCAATGCTACTTCTTCAGACCTAGTTAGATTATTGCCTTTATCAGTTACTTGGGATCTACATTTATTAGTCCACTCCATAACATCATTTTCTATACTTTCCTGGGACATATTTAATGATGGACCTCTGAATAAAATGGGATAGAAATCAGAGCCTATTCTACCCGGACCATTTGGTCTCATATCAGTATCAATTCGATCAGTTCCATCACCAAGCTCTACCAGTGTGTTTAATGCACAATCATCAGTAAATGAAACATTACAGGTTGCAACTGACGTGTATGTATTATCAGTTAAATCTGGTACCTCAGTACCACCATGTAAGGAGAAATACCTTCTAAATGCCAGTTTCCTACAAACCTGTGAATATCCAACAATGTAATGAAAGTACAGAAATTTCTTGTTGGGCCAAAAGTCAGCCCTTTACTTAACACAGCTCTTTGACTGGCACTCAGAGGGCATTTAGACAGATTGATGACATTCAGATTTAAAAGTCCCATGTCTTAATGAGCATTCTTTTTTCTTCTTCTTGCTTTTGCTTGCCTTTTTCTTCTAAAGGGAACTTGGCATCCTTTCTTTGTTCCTTTGGCTGAACAACTTGCTCTTCATTTTCAGTTTTATCAGTTATGTAGTATATCATGTAGTATATCACTCTGATCCCATATATTATAGTTAGTCCAGTGCCGGAATACCAGACAATTCCTCTCTGAACAAGGAACACGGCAACCCCAGGCAATCATTACTGCCTTCATTGGGCCTTGGCAGTGAGGTGCAGCCATATTCATCTAAGCACACTGATCAAGGAGTCTACATCTGGTTGCCCCTTTTTCCCTTAGGGAGACATAATATACATAGAGAGAAGTGCACTCTCAAGAACGAACAACCAGCTTAATATCTTGATAATTGTTCTACACAATGTAGGTTCTAACCAGAACCAGCTCCTGCATATAATGATGTGCAAGCTGTCAGAGCCACTGCCAAGGCCCCACAAACATCCAATATTGAGAAAAAATCAACAGCACCATCAATAATAATATCTTATGAGACTTTTATTGTTCCCAGAGGACAGAAAACATGATGTTTTGGGCCTGCAAGTCTTTAATCATATGTTTGTCTATTATCTCCAAAACACATCTTATAAACACAATACCACAGGTGCATATCATTAATCATTATAAATTAAATCTACATACTAATATTAGTATTTGTAATATAAAGTGACACCTAGTTGACTTAAAGTGTAACAAATCTACATAATAATTTAAAACCAATCAATTCAATAAAGAGGTCTGCTAGAATCATCCAAACAAACTGTTATTTACAATTGTATACATAGTAACAATAGCACGTGTGGAGATTATTCAACTAATCATGTCATATATCTCATCACAAAAAAAGGTTCAAGTCTATTTCTCGGTTCATACCATTTGGATACATAGTATCTAATTTAAAAATCCACATTGTTTACCTTTTCTTAAGTAATGGCTCTCTATCGGCCCCCTCTCCTTGGGATAGGAATATGGTCTATTATCTGAAATTTTAACTGGGAGATAGAGTGGGCAAAATTTAAGAAAGGGTTTGATACTGGGGCAAGAGTGTCTTCACATCTAATATTTGACTTATGTTGCATAATCCTGTCCCTCACCCTCTGGGTGGTCTCGCCCACATAGGCCCACCCACAAGGACACTTAATAAGATAGATGACGTAACTTATGTTACAAGTATAAAAACCTTTATTATTATATTTCTGCCCTGTCAGAGGGTGTAAAAACTCAGAATTCTTTATCATATTATTGCAATTAATGCATCCCAGGCATGGGTAACAACCGTTACTTTTCTTAGATATATATCTTTGAGTTGACTTACGTAGTATTTTTAGTACCTTATCACTTAAATTATTATATTCAAAGACAAAAATAACTCTTTGTAATTCTTTCTAATGCTGAACCGGTTTTCCAATCACATCTCTTTCTGTCATAACAGTTGCAATTTGTTTGTCAATTAAATTGCCTGGATAACCTCTTTTCTTAAACTTTAAGCCCATTTCTTCCAAAGCTGTTCTTTTAGCTTTTTATCTGAAACAATACGATTTACTCGCATCATTTGGCTTTTGGGCAACAATTTCATTAAAGAGGGGGGATGTGCACTAGTATAGTGCAGCAGACTATTTTTGTCTATCTTTTTACTATAGATGCCTGTTTTTAATATACCTTCCTCCTGGGCTTAAAGTTTAAGAAAAGAGGTTATTCAGGAGATTTAATTGACAAAGAAATTACAACTGTTCAGACAGAAAGAGATGTGGTTAGAAAAAACGGTTCAGCATGAGAAAGAATTACAAAGAGTTATTTTTGTCTCTGAATATAATAATGTGTATATAGGTTTAATTAATAATGATTAATGATATGCACCTGTAGAGTTCTGTTTATAAGATGTGATGACAAGCATATGATTAAGGGCTTGCAGGCCCAAAACATCATGTTTTCTCTCCTCTGGGAACAATATAAGTCTCATAAGATTTTACTAGTGATGGTGCTGCTGATTTTTCTCAATATTGTTAACTAGTTCCATGGTAATTTACAACCTCGCTGCAGCTTATTTTTAGCCCAGTAATGCTTTTCACAGAGAATAACTTTTGTGTAGTATATCAGTCTGATACTGCCTATTACAGTCAGTCCAGCACTGAAATACCAAGCAATTCCTTTCTAAACAAGAGACACAGCAACCTTACAGGTCACGTAAAGAGTTTGTCCAGATGAAACAGTTGCACTAAACTTCACTATTAACCCCTAAACTGCCACCCACCCCACCGCAAAGTAAACTTCTACACTGTTAACCACCAAACCACCAGCCTACCCCATATTGCAAAGTATGCACTACATTATTAACCTCTAAACTGCCAGCCCTCCACATTGCAAACTACCTATGTACACTATTAACCCTTAAAGTGCCACACTACATTACAAACTAAAGCTCCACACTATTAACCCCTAAACTGCCAGCCCTTAATGCAAAATAACCCACTAACATCTAAACCCCCTAACCTAACACCCCATAAGTTAACCCAAAATAGACTAACCCTACCTTTACCAAAAAAAACTAACTTCCTTTAAAAAAATCAAAACTTACCTGAGAAATTAAAAAAAAATCTAATCTTACTTTTAAATATAAAAAACTAATATTACTATTAAAATTAAAAAAAAATAACACTACCAGAAAAAAATACATTGCCTTAAATAAACAACTAACATTTTTATTTCCTCAAATTCATTTAAACATGATGTTATACAAACTTATATAAAGGGAGATAGTTGACATTTCTATTTGATTCAAATATGCACACTGTTATTTCAATGGCACAGAAAAATATATGTTTTATATCCTTTCTCTGAAACATGTTGTTCATAAACACTTTTTAGAGTCTATGTATACAAAGCTTTTCTTTTATTACAAATAGACACAATTTCCAATAGTTCATTATATCTAGATCTGAATTACAGCCCAAAGGAATTAGTGTCTTTAATTTATATATACAGCAAACCTTCTGTCTACATTGCATTCTAAATAAATCGCCCCATCCAGGAGGTCAATTAACTTGTTTTTTAGCTGACCATGAAAAGAAGGTTACATTTTGTTTATGCACATTATTGAAATGCTTAGGGCTGAACATGGTTTATTATTAGAGATTTATGACAGATGCTCACACATATGTGTACGTACAACCTGTATTGTCATACCAATATACTGACCCTTACATAAATTGCACTCTATTAAATAGATTACATATTTGAATGCACAATATATAAAACCTTTTGTTTAAAAAATCTCATCAGTTATATGTGAAAATAACTGACCAGTGGCATTTATCTGATCACAGGTCTTACAACTGTTAAATCTAAGCCAGGCTCTATTCGATTGTGGGGTCTTAAACATACTAGGAGATAAAAGATTTTGTAAGCTCAAACCTTTTGAGTTGACAAATCTACAGCCTTTGCTGATTTTTCTTTTAAGGCTATCATCACTACATAGAATAGGAAGATATTTTTTAACAATCTTACATATATATTTATACTGGTTTGAATATTGCTTGACAAAAATAGGACAGTCATCTATGTATATTCTTTTCTTTTTCTTTAACATTTAATCTCTTTCCATAGTCTCTACTTCTGCATATGCTCTATCTATTATAGTGTAGCCCCTCACATTTTCCTGTTGAACTTTTGCACCTGAATACAGTGAATGTCAGGAGAAGTTGCCTAGGTAACGATCAGACTGGTTGGTCATGTGATCAATGGAGCCTATAGGGAAGATCCTGAGCTGAAACTGGGCAGAAGAGTGTAAGACACAGAGGGAAGCAGGCATGCCAGAGCAGGGAAGGAGTATTTGAGGCCTGGATGTGAGAGGGGCTGCATAAAAACTCCATCCTGTGTAAAGAAACAGCATTCTTCTGATTTAGTGTATGCTGTTAGCTGCATTCTGACCCTGTGAGCAGGATCCAGACAAAGTAAATGTCAGACTGTGCAGCTGAATCCTGTTGAGTATCCTCTCCCCCGTCGTACTGACAGGACATTCTGTCCATTACAGACACTAATACAAAGCTCTTCCTGTGGATTGCAGCTTCCTATGAGTTGTAACTTATTATATGCATATGGATTACCTAAAAGGGCCCCAACATTTCTGTGCACCAACTGGTACCCCTCAGCCATTAGGTGGTTTGGTAGGGTGCTGGGCCTGGTTAGACGGAGTTGGTGTGTTAGTTAGCCACTGTATTACTTGCCTAACTTTTATTTGCCATAATCCTTTAATACGTACATGTTCATACTGTTTTACTGTTATCACTGTGTGTGTTGTAGATATTTATTATGTTCCTGTCTGGGAAATCCATTCTTGCCCTGGATGCCCAGTCAGGTGGAGGCACTGCCACAGTCATGTACCCCAACTCCCAGGTAGCAGAGGCTCTGGATCAGCCTGCAGAGCACATGGAGTTAGCTGGAGTAAATACCCACAGCATTATTTGTGGGCCAAGGTTAAACCCTGTTTCAATAGTATTTAAATAAGCTCTTTGAACTATCCTTGTTTTTATATTTTTACCAAAATACAATCATATATTGGTATATGTTATGTTTAAAGTAAAAAATCTGGGTAATCCTAGGATTACCCAGGTAAAACTGGCATTACCCAAGGGGCTGTGGGTAAAGCCCAAGGTAATATAATTCCCCCATCTACACTATTTCTATTGCCTCTTCTGGGGGGTTCAAGGAAGGCGCCTTGCCAATCCTCTGGCATCCACCCCAAGTGAACCTTGGGAATGAGGTTTACAAGGGGAGTTTCACCCCCTTGAACCCCCCAGGCAGAAGCAAAAAAGATAGTGAAAATAGGGGAATCACAGTGCATGCTATGTATGTTTGATGCAGTGGCTCCACACTCTGAGGGGATTTATGATCATACATCGGGCTTTACCTGCAGTGGCTTGGGTAATTTCCATTTTACCCGGGTAACCCTAGGATTACCCAGTATCTTACTTTACCTGCAATATATATATATATATATATATATATATATATATATATATATATATATATTAAGAAAAGAAAAAATTAAGGAAGAATTAATTCCATTAGAAGAAAAACTAAAAATATGGGAAAGTAAAGATGAACACACAAGATTAATCGATCTGACTAAAATGGAAATTAGGAAGATACATGAAAACATTAAATATAGGAAAAAACCAAGGGCGGACTGACAAGTCGGGCAATTCGGCCCTTGCCCGAGGGCCCTGCATCTTTAAAGGGCCCGTGGACTGGAGGCAAATGCATTATGATTGCAGCACTAAATATTTTTTTATTTTTTATTTATTATTTTATTTTTTATTTTTTTTTGCCTGGGGAGAGGGGGGGTCACGGGTGCGGGCGGCAGGAGAGGGAGGGGCCAGTTGCTGTTTAATTATGCAGTGGGGGTCTGGTGGCATGTGTGCTGTCAGTACATGCAGGGAGGAGACTCAGTAGAAATAAAAAAAAAATTGCCTTTCTATTGGCTCCTACGTTGCCATCTGCGTGAGGCTCCTGCTCCTTGCGTGCTGCTGCTGTGCTATTACTGTGCCACCTGCCCCGTAAAAGAACTTTAGGAGTAGGACTCATCGGTACAAACTTCAGGACAGGTGGGAGTGATAGTTTGTGTGCTGCTGGACAGTTGCTTATAAGTTTAAAAAAATAAAGGGTAACAAGTTGTTTAAGGTTATGAACTCACAACCCCCCGCAAAAAAAGATTGCTTAAAAAATGTTGGTGACAGCAGACATCTGCAAACTGGTAAGAAGTTCAATTGAATATTCCTTGCATCATGGTAAACAGCCTGGCTGGAGAAAATGTTTGACAACCCAGAGAGACCTATTTTACACATCTTTCACTGGATCGTTTGCAGCAAATGGTGTAGTGGGTGTTGCAGCTGTTGCGTGGGCCATGTCCAGGGACTTCACTAGACAGACTAGAGAGTAAATGGGGGAGGGGTCGTGTTCGTGTAGGATTCAGTGCATGTGTTTCAGGGTAACGTGCTTCAGTGATTTAGGGCTGCTACTGTAGAAAGGTGGGTGGGTGACTGCCAGTGGCCCGGGGCCGTGTATACAGGGGCAGGGGGGTCGGTGGTGAGGGGTTCAGATTAGAGCTTCAGATTGCAGTGCATTGTAAGGATTATTAACCCCTTTTACTCCATGTTGCTGGCTGCTGAGCATGAACAATGTATTTTGCAGCCCTTTACTGTATTGTGAACAAAACTGTACTATCTATAGAGGCTGTGTGTGTGAGACAGAGGGAACCTCTGTATAATATTATGTATCTGTGTATAAGGTACTGGGGAGGGGCTGTGTGTGTGAGACAGAGGGAACCTCTGTATAATATTTTGTATCTGTGTATAAGGTACTGGGGAGGGGCTGTGTGTGTGTGTGAGACAGAGGGAACCTCTGTATAATATTATGTATCTGTGTATAAGGTACTGGGGAGGGGCTGTGTGTGTGAGACAGAGGGAACCTCTGTATAATATTATATATCTGTGTATAAGGTACTGGGGAGGGGCTGTGTGTGTGTGAGACAGAGGGAACCTCTATATAATAATAATATATATCTGTATATAAGGTACTGGGGAGGGGTCAGTGTGTGTGAGAGTGAGACAGAGGGAACCTCTCTATAATATTATATATCTGTATATAAGGAACTGAGGATTGGCTGTGTGTGTGTGAGACAGAGGGAACATCTCTATAATATTATATATCTGTATATAAGGTACTGGGGAGGGGCTGTGTGTGTGAGAGAGACAGAGGGAACCTCTCTATAATATTATATATCTGTATATAAGGTACTGGGGATGGGCTGTGTGTGTGAAAGAGACAGAGGAAACCTCTCTATAATATTATATATCTGTATATAAGGTACTGGGGAGGGGCTGTGTGTGTGAGAGAGACAGAGGGAACCTCTCTGATTTAGGCAAAGCATAACATTTTAAACAATTTACTTCTATTATTTAATTTGCTTCCTTCTCTTGTTATCCATTGCTGAAAGGTCTATCTAGGTAAGTTCAGGAGCAGCAAAGAACCTAGGTTCTAGCTGCTGATTGGTGGCTGCCTATATATATACTAATTGTCATTGGTTCACCCATGTGTTCAATTAAAAAAGCAGTAGTGCATTGCTACTCCTTCAAAAAATAATACCAAGAGAATGAAACAAATTTGATAATAGAAGTAAACTGGAAAGTTGTTTAAAATTGTATGTTCTACCTAAATCATGAAATAAAGTTTTTGGGTTTCATGTCCCTTTAAAGTTTAATTTTGACTTTACTCTCCTTTTAAAATTGATTTATCTAAACCTGCCCTGGTTTCAGTTAAAATGGAGATGGTTTTATCTTTATTTAGTATAGACGCATACTTATAGGATCATGCATCTCTTTTTTTAAAGGAAATATACATATTAATGATTTTTTTACCTCTTTAGCTGCCTGTAATGTGATTTTTACCCCCTTGTCTGCCCCTCATTACTTTCTGCTCCATACTGTAGTGCATATAGGCATGGGGATTATAAAAAAAATTCTTGGCATAAGCACTGCTAATTTACAGTATTTAGTTCTTATTAAAAATATTTAAGAAAAAAAATGTCTCTTTATATGGCAATTAAAAACATGGTGGGGGAGGGGCACAGGAGATGGGGGGGCAATAGGGTGGAGGAGGGGCAGAGGAGGTAGGTAGGTGGAACAAAGAGGGGGTGGGGGGGGGCAGCCATACTTTTGCCCAGGGGCCCTGGTTGGTCTCAGTCCGCCCCTGGAAAAAACGCAAATTCCAACGTGACTGGGGGGATTATCAAGATGGAAAAATGTATGATTACTCCTTAAGACTTACCAGTAGTTCAGAATCTGAGCTATCAGGAGAAGATGGCTCCAATTTAAGTACAGGTAACCCTAGGGGACGAAATTATGGGAGGGGTTTTTACAGCCGCAGGCGTTCAGGCAGAAGAAAAAGAGGAGAGGGGGCAGAAAATATAGGGCTAAATACAGGGGGAAAAAACAGGTATCCCCTGAGGAACCAACAGCAACAACAACAAATATTGACATAGCATCCCAATCGCCAGAAAGAAAAACAAGTAATTAATCTATCTAACAGAACTTTATCATTATCTGAAACAGAGGTCTTGGCAAAGGGTTTAAATTTTGCTCCTGTAAATAATCTTGATAAATTTGTGGCAGTTAAAGATGTTAATCTATTTGCCAAAAAATTAATATAAAAAAAAAGACAATGCAACATAAGACCTCTTATGTAGTTTTAGATATAAATGATAGAGTAGTTCTCAAAGATTTGGAATCTTTATGTACAACACAAAATGAAAATGAAATGGAAACTCTTGGTATAGGTTATACGATGCTAAAAAAAAGCTCATCTTATATGCCAGCTCTATCATTGGTTTCAAGTGTACATAATTTCGTTAAACTTGTAGAAAAAGATATAATAGAACTAGACAGTGGAACTGGCTTTCAAGACAACTTAACTGTAAAACAAAGACAAGCTATTAAATCCCTAAAGATGGATCAATCAATAACTATAAAGCCATCTGATAAAGGTGGAAATGTGGTTGTATTAAACACCACAGAATATGTCTTGGAATGCAAAAAGCAACTATCAGATAAAAAACAGTATCAGTTATTGAAATCCAATCCCACTGATCTTTATAAGAATGAATTAGATGATATCCTATTACAAGCATTCAGGAATGGAATGATAAATAAAAAAGAGCTGGACTTTATGATAAATAAACACCCCAGAGTTCCCACTTTTTACACCATCCCCAAACTCCACAAAAATCGTATTCCACCCCCGGGTAGTCTGATTATTTCTGGTCACGGTGGTCTAACTGAAGGTATTTCAATTTATGTAGACTATTGCCTAGACCCTTTGTCACGATTACATATTGCCTAACAACAACCTGTTACTTTTACTGAGAATATGCCTTTAATTGTCTGATCAATTCACCTGCTATGCTATTTAAGCCTCCTCCCCCCTCTCCACTTTGCTTGTTATTGTTTTCCACTAACCATAGTGTGATTCAAACAGAGCTCTAGTATTTTGTTACCTCTTGGGATTTTATCCAAATATCTACCATTCCGGATTCACCAACTCCTCCTGCTGAAACCAGCCTACCTCTCTTGATACCTGATTGACTCTTTGTCCAGCCGTTGCTGTCAGCTTGCTCCATTCAGCTGAATCTTCCGCCCTGCATCGTGGAGCTGTGACGTCGCATGCCAACCTGTTCGGCACCAGCGCTGCAACCGCTTCTCCGCTTCAAGCTGTGAGATTTCTCTTCAACTCTCTAAAACTTTGTTTTACCTTCCAGGTACATTCAGTAACCGCATTCCTTTTTACAAGCTGCTACCCTTGATACAATATCTCCTACCCAATTTTACTCATAATTTCTGATATATTGTGGGTGAGGTCTATTTTGACATAGTAGCTATTTTTTGTTGTGTTAACACTGTTTCATTTTTTCACTGGTTATAGACACGGTTTTTCTGTTGTTCCTCCAGTATTCATTTACTCGAGACAGCTATAGAAATATCTAATGCTATTTATCCTTATAACAAATTGCTAAGTTTATACTCGGATTCTGACATTACTTCCTTTAGTAATTCATGTTATTATCCAGTTTAAACCTTGCTACAAATCCTATGATCTCAGCAGTTGTGATTCATTTAAATTATTGCATACTACAACATAGTATCTTTGACATTACAGAATAACAAGCCTAAAAAACATGGATCCAGCTGAGATGTCTAATCAGATACAAACTCTCTCTCAAAAAGTGGATGCTTTAACTGATGGCCTCAATACCCTCAAACAAGAAAACCAGGGACTGAAAACTTATATTAAAGACTTTGTAGATAGTAGAACTCGTTTTCAGGAACCACAAGTTAGTCTCCCAGATATATTCTCAGGGGATAGAAAACAATTTAGAGATTTTAAAAACTCTTGCCTTTTGCTGTTTGCACTAAAACCATACACATATCCCACTGACAGAGTTAAGGTGATGACTACCATTTCCTATTTAAGAGCAGAACCCAGAAGCTGGGCTAATTCCTTCCTGGAGACAAACGATGATATACTTAACTCTCTAGATTCCTTCTTTTTTACCCTTGGTCAGCTTTATGACGACCCTTACAAACAACTAACCACTGAAACTGCCATGCGCTCTCTTAAGCAGAAAAGAAGGGATGTAGAAGATTATATTGCAGACTTTAAGAGGCTAGCTACTGACACCCAATGGAATAATTTGTCGCTAAAAAACCAGTTTAGATTGGGTTTGTCAGAATCTATTAAAGACGAACTCTCTCGCATTGAAATTCCTCACACTTTGGAGGAACTAATTAATCTCAGTATCAGTATTGACAGAAGGCTTAGGGAGAGACAACACGAGAAAGTTTATCATGAGTCAACACATAAGAAACAAAACCCTTCTTTACCTACACACTCTCATGTTAAAAACACCACTGAACCTATGGAAATTGGTTTTCTTAAAGGCCCTTTAAGCAACCAAGAAAAGTTAAGAAGGCGCTCCCAGAATTTATGCATGTACTGTGCATCAGAAGAGCATACTGTCAAAGCCTGTCCCATTCTCCAAAAACAGAATAAGGGTAAGAACTCCCATCCTTTTTATTCCTTAAACGCTGTATCAAACTCTGCAATCTACTGTAACCTATGCCTTCTCTTGCAGTGGGATCAACTTCGAGTGAACGTTTCAGGGATAATTGACTCTGGTGCTTCTGCCTCTTACATTGATGTGTGTTTTGCCACAAAAAATAAAATTCCACTTATAAAAAAAAAGGCTCCTGTACCTTTAAGGGGAATTGATGGGGAGGTTTTGTCCTCTGGACCGGTAATTTACGAAACAATACCACTACTCCTATCCACACCAGACCACCATAGGGAGTACATTTCCTTTGATGTCATTACATCCCCCAACTTCCCTCTTATTCTAGGCCTACAATGGTTAAAATTACATAACCCTCTGATATCATGGTCCAATCTCACAGTACAGCTTAATTCTGATTACTGCTTATCCATTTGCTACCCTACTCTGCTTTTACAACCACCTCAAAACACCACTGATATAGAGATGCCTAATGTTTATGCCGACTTTATTGATGTTTTCAGTAAAAAAGAATCCCAAAACCTACCGCCGCATCGTATCTATGACTGCCCTATTGATTTACTTCCAGGTGCAGTCATACCCTGCGGTCATGTGTTCCCGTTGTCCAAACCTGAACTGGAACACTTAAAATCATATATTGAGGAAAATCTAGAGAAGGGATTCATCAGACCATCTACTTCCCCCGCTGCTGCCGGTATGTTTTTTGTAAAAAATAAAGATGGCAGTTTAAGACCCATAGTGGACTACCGGCAGCTGAACAAGGTTACTGTTAAAAACCGGTATCCTTTGCCCCTTATCCCAGAGCTAATTGAGCGTTTGGAAGGTGCCAAGGTCTTCACTAAACTTGACCTGCGAGGTGCGTATAATCTCGTTCGTATGAGGGCTGGAGACGAATGGCTGACGGCGTTCCGTACTCGCTATGGCTTGTACGAATACACCGTCATGCCATTCGGTCTCTGCAACGCCCCGGCAACCTTCCAACACTTTATTAACGATATCTTTAAAGATATTCTTGACACCTATATTGTGATCTATCTTGACGATATTTTGATCTATTCAAAAACACTAGAAGAACACACAAAACACGTCAGACAGGTATTATCACGCTTACGCTCACATTCTTTATATGCTAAAGCCGAGAAATGTATATTTCATACAAAACAGATCACCTTTCTAGGTTATCAGATTTCGGAATTTGGCATACAGATGGACGACTCTAAAATCACTACCATTCGACAGTGGCCAGAGCCAAGTAATAAGAAACAGGTACAAAGCTTTCTAGGCTTTGCAAATTTTTACCGAAAATTTATAAACAATTTCGCAGCAATTGCCAAACCACTTACCAACCTCACAAAATCAAACATTAAGTTCCTCTGGACTGCTGAATCCCAAAAGGCTTTCGATCTCCTAAAACAAAAATTCACCTCTGCACCTATATTACGCTACCCAAATAACCAACTCCAATACGTATTGGAGGTCGATGCCTCCGATTACGCTATTGGAGCTGTTCTTTCACAAAGAGAACACCTAAAGAAACCTCTACATCCCGTAGCTTTTTATTCAAGATGTTTGACGGCTCCTGAGTTGCACTACCCTGTGGGTGATAAAGAGTTACTGGCTATCAAGGTTGCTTTTGAACAGTGGCGTCATCTCCTTGAGGGAGTGACATATCCAACCATAGTGTATACTGATCATAGGAATTTACAGTACCTAAAATGTACTAAAACCCTCACTGCACGACATGTTCGTTAGAATCTGTATTTCTCCAGATTTGATTTCCTTATCACTTACAGACCGGCTACTAAGAACAAGAAGGCAGACGCTCTCTCACGCCTGCCTACTCCTTCGGATCTCTCTCTTCCAAAAGAATCTGTAATTCCCGAGAACAAATACCTGTTGTTTCTCATTGATTCTATTCCATTCCTAAGAGATGAACAACATAAAGATCAAACTAAGCCTCTTCAACAGTTACAAATGAAACAGGATTCCCTTTATTACTTTGATGAGAAGTTATATGTACCCCCTTCTATCAGAGATTTGATATTACATTCAGCTCATGAATCCTTATTCGCTGGACACACCGGAATCCACAAGACACAGGAGCTTATTAAAAGGAGCTATTGGTGGCCTGATATGAATACCGACATAACGAAGTACATTAACACCTGTTCAGTGTGCGCTACCACTAAAAGATCAAAACATAGGCCCTATGGGTTACTCATGCCTTTACCCACTCCAACACGACCTTGGGCAGACATAGCCTTGGATTATGTCGTTGATCTCCCCATATCCTCCAATAATACTACTATCCTTGTCATGGTTGACTTGTTCAGTAAGATGATACATCTCATACCCTACCACAAGCTGCCTACTGCTGCCGAAACTATACATTTGCTCCTACTACACGTCTTCAGACTTCACGGTCTCCCTCGACGGATCTTAACAGACCATGGCTCGCAGTTTACTAGTTCTCTCTGGACGGAATTTTGCAAGATTTTCAGTATTGACAAAAGACTTTCAACCTCTTATCACCCTCAGACTAATGGTCAGACTGAAAGGTCTAACCAAAGCATTGAACAATTCCTAAGGTCTTACTGTCATTCCGACCAACACTCTTGGTCTCAACACCTGCCCTATGCCGAATTTACCTTCAACAACACAGTACATTCCACAACCAACCAGACTCCATTCTTCATTAACTATGGATTCCATCCAACTTTTCAACTACTACCCCAAATCAGTTCACTACCATATATCGGTGATCTAACAAGTTCCATCACTTCTAATTTTGCAAAAGTCAGCACCGCTATTGAACAAGCTAAAACCAAACAGAAACATTATTACGACTTAAGAAGGATGGCTCCACCACAGTACTCCCTTGGAGATCTAGTTTGGCTGTCAACCAAAAACTTGCATCTTAATACTCCTAGCAAGAAACTTTCACCATTATTTATTGGTCCTTTTCAGATAATCAAAATCATAAATGAGAATGCAGTTCGTTTACAGTTACCCAGCACTCTGAAAATACACCCTACCTTCCATGTTTACCTACTGAAACCCTACCGATCTGTACGAGATGCCACTTCACGCCAATGTATACCTCCTGTTTCCATTGATCCCAACATTGAATATGAGGTTAAATCCATACTTGACTCTAGAATGTATCGGGGTAACTTACAGTATCTGATAAGTTGGAAAGGCTACACTTCAGAACATGACTCTTGGGAGCCAGCTGTTAATATTTCTGCCCCCAGACTCATCTCGCGCTTCCATCAGAGGAATCCGGATCGTCCTCATCCCTGATCCACGGAGTGGCTCATTTGGGGGAGCATCCTGTCACGATTACATATTGCCTAACAACAACCTGTTACTTTTACTGAGAATATGCCTTTAATTGTCTGATCAATTCACCTGCTATTCTATTTAAGCCTCCTCCCCCCTCTCCACTTTGCTTGTTATTGTTTTCCACTAACCATAGTGTGATTCAAACAGAGCTCTAGTATTTTGTTACCTCTTGGGATTTTATCCAAATATCTACCATTCCGGATTCACCAACTCCTCCTGCTGAAACTAGCCTACCTCTCTTGATACCTGATTGACTCTTTGTCCAGCCGTTGCTGTCAGCTTGCTCCATTCAGCTGAATCTTCCGCCCTGCATCGTGGAGCTGTGACGTCACACGCCAACCTGTTCGGCACCAGCGCTGCAACCGCTTCTCCGCTTCAAGCTGTGAGATTTCTCTTCAACTCTCTAAAACTTTGTTTTACCTTCCAGGTACATTCAGTAACCGCATTCCTTTTTACAAGCTGCTACCCTTGATACAATATCTCCTACCCAATTTTACTCATAATTTCTGATATATTGTGGGTGAGGTCTATTTTGACATAGTAGCTATTTTTTGTTGTGTTAACACTGTTTCATTTTTTCTCTGGTTATAGACACGGTTTTTCTGTTGTTCCTCCAGTATTCATTTACTCGAGACAGCTATAGAAATATCTAATGCTATTTATCCTTATAACAAATTGCTAAGTTTATACTCGGATTCTGACATTACTTCCTTTAGTAATTCATGTTATTATCCAGTTTAAACCTTGCTACAAATCATATGATCTCAGCAGTTGTGATTCATTTAAATTATTGCATACTACAACATAGTATCTTTGACATTACACCCTCTCTGGCAACATTAACTATATTAAAGACACCCAAGACACATTGAAAAAACTTGATGGAGTTATGGTTAATGAAAACACTTTTCTTGTAGCAATTGACGTTGAGGCATTGTACTCTTCGATTCCTCATCAAAAGGGGATACAAGCAGCAGTAGAATTCCTAACACAAAGGGGCCCCCAATATGATGATCATACTAATTTTGTAGCAAAACTTCTGCAGTTTATTATGGAACATAATTATTTTATTTTTGACAACAAATATTACAGACAAGTTCTAGGTACAGCCATGGGCACATGCTGTGCCCCAACATATGCCTGCCTGTACCTTGGGAAATGGGAGAAAGATAACATTTTTGATAATGATGAAATATATGGTAGTTCTATAGATCTCTAGTTGAGATTTATAGACAATATCTTGGTCCTTTGGCAAGGTACAGAACAGGCACTAGAATTATTTGTCTCCAACCTTAATAAAAATTATCTGAATTTGAGGTTTACTTATAAGTACAGCAAAACTAATATTATCAAAAATATTCCGAAAGGTCAATATTTGAGACACAGACGTAACTGCTCAGCAACTCCGATTTTAAATTTGAAGCAAAAAAGATTCATTCAGAGAGGCTACTCCAAGACGGTTTTAAAAAAAGCATATGGAGCAGCCATGGAGCAAACAAGAGATGAACTACTCTACAAGGATAAACCCAAAGATTCAGAATCAACCATTAGATTCATTAGTCAATATAATAATAAATGGAATGACATACGCACTATTTTACAAAAACATTGGGATGTCCTAACAATTGACAATGAAATAAATTAATAGTTGGAGATAGACCCCTCATGACACCTAGAAAGGCCCCCAATATAAAGAACAAATTAGTTTCTAGTTACTATATTCGACATGAACAACAAAATTGGTTAGGTAAAGCTTCTCAAAAAGAAGGTAATCTGAAATGTAAACGATGTTCAGTCTGTAAAAACATGCAGCAAACATCTTACTTTGTTGACAAATGGGGTACTACTCATAAGATTATAGGGAGGATAAATTGTAGGTCAGAAGGTGTAATATATATATAGTGTTTTGCGATTGTCCCATGTATTACATAGGAAAAACCTATAGAGAAATGAGAGAACGCATTAAAGAGCACAAAAGAGATATAGAAAATTAAATCAACACTAGTAGTGTAGCGAGACATTTTCAATTTTTTCATCACAGCAATAAAAACCATTTAAAATTTATGGGTTTAGAGAAAGTAGATCTTAAAAATAGAGGAGGAGACATTGACAAGCTATTACTGCAAAGGGAATGCAAGTGGATATTTAACTTAAAAGCATTAACTCCCAGCGGTCTGAATGAGGAAATAAATGATGCTCCTTTTTTATGAATGACTATCTATTCAAATGTTATTTATTGACATTGGATAGACTGTAAACAAATCATGTATTAAATATAAGTTATTCCAATAAAAACTCTATGTAAATGGAAAAATTTAAATTTATATATTCTCTAAGATTAACCCTGTCTATGTAATTGGGATATTAAAATATGCTCTACATTTGCTGCTCAGCAACTTCAAAACAAATTAATATGAGGGACTCTTGCTTGAATACTTTAGGAATTAGATATCTAATCATTCTTTGAAACCTGCCACAAAACTGTGCATAATAAATTGTATGGTAAATGAAGATTTTTGCTATATGTAAGGCCAAAACGGCCGTGAATAAGTATTAATCAATTTACTTTATAGATTCTGCTAAAATTTCTTGTATTTATAGGCTAATTGATTTATAATATAATGTTGCAATCCCTTACTAACAATGGATACCACAGCAACATTGTTAACATTTCACCCTTTGACGTCACGTGTAGTCACGTAAATAAATGTGTAAGATCCAATCGGATAGAGATATATGGCCTGACGAAGCCCGATTTGAAATTTGCCTAATGCGGGTGAAACGCGCGTAGCAGAAACACTGGGGTAGCAGCTGAACCCTTTCGTTTGACCGGCCGGATGACAACTGTCTGAGGAGCAATACAGAGGTAGAGACTGTTAACCCCTGTACAACAGCCGAGTACGGACCTTGCATGAGCGCTAGGGTGAGTGCAAACATTCATTTCTATCTGCAGCAGAAAAGATGCTGGATTTAACAGCGTGAAGAGCTTAAAGGCATTGTGCAGACCGTCTAAGGATTGGTCAGGTGAGAAAGGAATTATCCCTGATACAGGTATCCATTTGCCTTCTTTAAATTGTCTTTCTGGAAGTTGCTGCATTAGCCACCCTAGCGTCCTGGGAAACCGATTCATATACTTATGACAACAAGACTGTTCTATCTTATGTTGGACGCTATATGAAGTTTATTATTTACAAGGGTTATACAACTCTAGCAGCTCCCTCTTATTGTATAAAGTTTCCCTCTGTCAATTTAAGCACTATCATCCAAGGAGGACTTTAAGCAGATGTCCTTTAATAATATGAATTACGTGCACTTCAGGAATTTCATTAGTGCATTTAAATAAATTCTTTGGACATTATTATTTTCATGCACCTCCCGGGATGGTTTAAAATTGTGGTCATATGACAAGTTCATCTGTGTTGGCACATTAGTATCTGTGGTTACTACTTTATCCATGTGTTTATTATTATTTTATTTTGTTTGGGGATTTGTAACTTTGAATTTAGCGGTAATTAATAAATGGTGTGACTTAGCACAGGTCACTGTATCAGTGTGATTTTTTCACTGTGTCCATCTGTTCCTAATTTTCTGGAGTTTTCACAATTTGCCTTTTATTAATCAGTGCAGGCTATAGTAGACTTTGTGGTTTTTTAACCACTTTTTCTTATGGTTTTAATAAATAAATATATATATATAAATAAATATATATATATATATATATATATATATATATATATGTGTGTGTGTAAATATGTACTACATAGCACATATTCTGCTATGTGAAGAACACTGTAATGTGAAATATTCATATTTTCATGTTGAGTTTGTGCACATGAGAATATGCAATCAGGTTTTGCGCGTGAGTAGGGTGTTATGGTTTTTTCCACTTTTTTGCTCCATTGGGGGAATACGTGAACACGTACATTATATTTTAAGTTCAGCTTTTTGTGCTCATCGGGTTATTGCGCAAGCGAAAACAGTTTACTTTCAACTCATAATATGAGTGCAATCCGACGCATGCAAAAAGCTTACTTCTAGTGCAGTTAATGCTCGAGCGGGTTCGTTAAATTGTGCTCTACTCATAATCTGGTCCTATGCTTTATACACCAATATTGAAATATATTGGGTATGTTATATTTCTGTTTTTATACAGGACTACTTTAGCCTTTAAACTTATTGGCTGCCACCATCCCCCAAGTGACCTTTAAGTTGTGAATAAATTTACTTTTTAATATAAAGTTCCTGCATTGCTGGAGTTTAATATTTTGGATTATAATCTTCAAGCTAATTTAGTGCAGTAGAATGTGAATGATTCCAAACAGCTCTGTTTGTGAAACTTAGTAGAAACAGAATTACAATATATGAGTCTTTTAGAATATCCCTTTGGATCAGAAGTTATTTGAAAAGTTTCTCCTTAATAACTATACATATTCAGTGACTAGCTTCTATTAGCATATACTGGCTGTGCTAATTTATATTCTGAAATGTGCACAAGCTATAAAGGCTGTCTTCCATCTAATCTTTAAATGGGGTTTTATTTTATTAATAATTTTGTTACTAAGAGGGAACTTCCAGGTGGCGACCATGATTGGTCACATTGCTGTTTGCTGCTCCAGGTTTTAAGCTTTATCTATATAAAATCCCCTCCTACAAGCCTCATCTAAAATGGAGCATAGCAGATCTGCAACCAACTACTGAGCCTTTGTCAAGAGTACTTACTATTGCGATCATAGTAGCCAGCATCAGTGCTCTGGATTTTTGAGGTTGTGGCCTTTCACAAATCCAAATCCTCTAGCAGATTCTTTTTGGATCTCTGTCAGAAATGTACATTGTTTTATAATTTCATAAATCAATTCCAACATTTACCTTCTGCATCGACTATGTCAGCTGTTTATATCCTGAAGACGCACCATAACATTTTTTGGCATGCAGCGGGTAGGGGGGCGGTTCTCTGGGGCTCCAGCACATGTTACCTACCTTGTCGGGCTGCTAACGGGTCCTGAGGGCAAGACTCACTACTGCTGATGGAATGGGATTTTAAAATATAACTTTTATTGGGTATTGATTAAAATATATACATAGACAAACAAAATACACTAATGATTAAAACAAACAAAGCAAGTAGGATCCTGTTGGTATATATAATAGTGACACTAGATTACTGATGACTGCCTCTAATATTGGAGTACTGAGTGTCACAGTATATGACAGTATATCATATTCTGTCCAATGCCTGTTGGCTTGGAGAAGGTAAACGGGGGTTGAGAAAGAATCTCCAATCAGGCTATGTAAGATTGGCAATAAATGGATCTCATAGACAATATTCCAGCATGTGAAACCCTTGTTTTTTAGCCAGGGTCATAAGCAATATGATTTCTTTAACGTGACATGACCTCGACACAAATAAATTGAGATTACTATTGGTTACAAATTATTAGTCTACGTCCAGTGTGTATCAGTGTAGTATGTTCTTGGTAACAGTGAATTCACTCGTACAAATAGCTGGCTGGGGTGCACAAGCAATTAAAACCTCACTATTCTTGTATGGTTCAGTCGTATTGTTATAATACCTATCTTCTAATGGCCAATATCTGATTGGTATCGGTTACTATTATGCAGGTTTTTGCCTAGTATATTTGGCACTGTGGGTATTTCCATTTGTTACACTGCAGGTGGACAATTTTATTATATGTCTCTTGCTCGAATATGTTCTAACACACTAACACAGTCCACCATATCTTACATTAATTCCGTTATTAAATTGTGTTTCAACACATCCCACAATGTCATGTGATGTGGGCCTGTATTGGTTCTTATCTACAAGGTTCGGTAATTCGTAAGAATGTAAATATTCTTTTCTCCTAATTTGTCAGTGTAGTATAATTGATATTAATAGTGCACAGTATTCTGTTACTGTATTAATAATAATATGATAACTCAGTATTTTGTATCTTTATAACACCTGATTTCTCAAATTAGTTTAACCGGTTGGTAGAGTAGTTCTGCAATACTAGATCAAGTATTTATAATTTTGATGTATCTTAATTCAGTGGCTAGCTATTGCAGTATCTCATAGTACACTTAGCTCATATATTTATACATTAAATTATATCAATACTTGTGTAAACACTTTGGGTACCCTAGTGATGGCGTTATGTATAACTTGTATGTTATAGTTTATCTGTGTTTGACTGCACAGCCATCCAGGTTTCAGGATACAATGTTATCTATTTGTCACTATTATGTAGCTGTTTATAGCCCCCTCTAAGACAACTATTGATTTGACTGCACAGTCATCCGGATTTGTGAATAAAATGTTATCTATTCGTCACTACTATGTAGCTATTATAGCCCACTCTAAGACAGCTATTCTATGTTGTCTTTTAAACGGGAATTCTCTTGTGTGACCGTACAGTGCAGTTTCTCCTCTTATGTTATGATTGCTGTTATATCCAACTGGTTCTATTATTGTGGCCAGGTTCTATTATACTAAATGTTATTGTGATGTCTATCAGTATATCAAGCCTATATGCTTATGTGTCTATTTGCAGCACAACTGATAAGATAATCAGAAACAGTTTGTTATATATATGCTTTGTCTAATTAAATAAATAATCCTAGTGGCGTGCTACATCTAAATAAAAAAATAATCCAAGTGGCGTGCTACTAGCATCATATACGCCTGGATTGTGGTTATAGTATTTCGGTATTGTTTATCAGTATTTCATTGAGTAACCATACGGGCTAGTTAACACTGTATCATATTTTCAACAATTGCCATGCTGCTATTCAGCCAACTTAAATATCATAGCGTAGATAAGCCTCCCTGTGTACACCGCTAATGCGGTACCTTAAGATTGTTAAATAAGGTGAGAGGACGCACATTTCTATAGCTCCAGCTATATCCCTTTCAAACTAATTTAAAATGCTTCCCAAGGTAACCTATACCCTCTAAATATGGGAGAATAGAGGATAGACCTCAGCCTAATATATGTGGAAGAGCATGATATGGCATCGATGCAGCTGATCCCAGTTAAGACCGGAGGCCTTCTTTGGTGCTAATCGGGTGGCGGCCATTTTCTTATCCGCATGGTGAGGAAGATACCCTATACAGATTAGCCTTTATTTACCAGCGTGGCCTGAGACATTTCTTGCTATTACCCTAACCTTCTACATATGAGATGGTGGACGCCCATTGGAGTCCTATAGACATACTTTTATCACAGCTCCGGTCGGAGTCTCTGAACCGGTAGATTCCGGTGAATTACAGGAAGGAGTTTGCCTATGTCTAACCAACAGTGACAGAGTCAGCGAGAGTGGTGATGCTTTGGGGCCCCAGCATCTACCGTATACCCCAGAACCTGTAACGAAGATGGCTAAGTCCTTAGATACCGCTGCTTATGAAGGCTGGCCACCCGATCAGCTCAAGTCCCGTGAAACCGGAGTTGAAAGTTTAGATCCGGAACACAGCGCTCTCTATCTCACTCGGCGACACAGACAAGCGGAGGGTAAGCCACAGGCGACTTCTCCCAGGTTGTATGACAACAGTCGCGGGACCCTAAAGTTATACAGCGCATATCGCGCTACAGATGCAACAAACTTACATGCTCTCTATTGTGCCCTGATGTCTCCACTGCCATCCATCCAGCAATCTAGCCCTAAGGGAAGATTTTCTTTAATCTGGCCATCCGGCGTGGGGTGAATACATAGAGGTGTGCAATTGCAGGAGGCTCACCTAGATAGAGTGACTACAAATGTGAGCTTGTATTGAACCACCATGGATCTGAACTCTCTCAATCGCCCTATGACCGGAACGCTTGTATTATAGTTAATGGGTCACTACTGTTTATATACTACCTGATAAGTTGCAAGCTTATGGCAGCTGTTTTGCCTTTTCTTTTTCTTTAAAAAAAAAAAAAATTATTTTATGCTCTGAGAGGACTTATAATGGTGCATTATTATCACTGGGGATTGCCTGCTATACATACTATGTGATATACTTTTTTAAAGGAGCCGGCAAACGCATGAGAACAACCAATTGTCTGTTAAATGTTATATGACTCTTATTACTTTATGTGTCCTATTTGGTTCATTCTAATTTATATCCCACAGCTGTTGGTTGGCCCTATGGTTTATGACTCATACAATTTGCTCCTATATAAAGCATGTATGGGTATACATCTGGTATCTTTTAGCTCAAATGGGTCACTTTGATGAGAGATCTTCAGTCTTAGGACATCTTGCTGCCAGCGGCCGAGGCAGCGGGATGTTCATATTTTATAGATACATAGCTCCATAGTTCCAGGCATAGCTTTACACCGTAATGTAATTCAATGTATATAAGTCATGCTCCTATTCTTTAGACCTCCACTACTAGTATTTTTTATAATCTCCTTGCCCGCATTATTGTAGGTGAGATGTATGTCTAGTGTCCAAACTCTAAGTTTAGTTCTTGTGCCTCAATATGCCAGGTATGACATCAGCCCTACATTTGATCAGCTCCTCTTCGCAATGCAACAGCGCAGGCTGTTTATTACGTCCTCATACTCATAATTAAACCCATAAAGGCCCTAATTGTCTACTATGGTCATAACAGATCTAAAATTCCTAATATACACCACTAGTAACACCACTAGTATTGTTAGCACCTTCCCATCAGACCTTAGGTTACTAGCCTTGATAGTCATCTAAAATGTTTGTTAAGCTTTTATTTGAGGTTTGCCTGCCCTGCCTGTGTTACTCTACAATCTAAATGCCTCCTTAGCTACACACTCTATTCATCGCTTTTAATGTACCTCACCCCCCATAATGAACCTCCTAACCCAGGAGGTCTAACCACGCGGCTTCTCTTGCCTATGCCGCAATCTATTTATCTATACTAACCTGTATTTATCTATCTTACCATTTTATCTACATAGTAGAAATATATTCCCATTTGTGCTTACACTTAACATGTCAATCGCTATTTTAATCCGAGGTCATTGGTTTAAATATGATTTTTCACACTGCTACTTAAGAAAATGAGGTTCCAGTTTTCTGTTTTTAAGATACTTCATCTTGAGAATTTTATCTTTCAACATATATGAAAATTGTTAAATGGAAATGTATTATCTATATTTGTATTTCTAATGCGATGCTTAATTTAAGCTGTATTTTTCTCGCACAACCTCAATAAAAATATAAAATAAAAAAAGGGGGGAGGGGATGCTGCCATACTAGCTCTAGATGCAGAGAAAGCTTTCGATTACATAAGTTGGGGCCATCTATTTTTGGCGTTGGATAAATTCGGGTTCAAGGGCCAGTTTAATAATTTTATTCAGTTAATTTACAGTAACCTGGTCTCAGCTATTATTATAAATAATGCATGCACAGACTTCTTTTCTCTCTTTAGAGGTACAAGGCAAGGCTGTCCCCTTTCCCCCCTTTTATTCAATATCTCCCTCGAGCCATTAGCTATTATGCTGCGTGATCAATTAGAGGGTATCACTATTCGAGGGCATAAGGTGATTCTATCATTATATGCAGACGATGTATTGGTCTTTCTAAATAATCTGGAAGTCAATTTGCCGAAATTGTTGGGAATTCTGTCGCTGTTTGGTTCAGTAGCAGGTTATAAAGTCAACTCGAGTAAATCTGAGTTACTCTGGATAAAGAAACCATCAAAAGGTAATGTGAAACATCCATTTAAAGAAACCAAGTCCATAAACTATCTTGGCATAGTCTTAAGTAACAACCCCTCAGAGTGGTATACTCTGAACTTTCCAAATTGCTTTAAGGAAATTCAGATCTCCTTAGATAATTGGATTAATCTCCCAATTTCTCTTATACAACGTATTATGTTAATCAAAACAATCCTATTCCCTAAGCTATTATATTTACTACAGAATATTCCCTTGTTCCTTAAAAATAGAGATATCTTGAAATTTAACCAAATGTGCTCTAAATACATTTGGAAGGGGGGTAAGCCCCAGATAGCATTAAACAGGCTGATGTATATTAACACCGCAGCAGGTTTAGCGTTTCCTAACATTAAATATTATAATTGGGTCACATTGCTAAAATATGCTATTGACTGGATTACCGAAAAGGAATATGTCACTTCATACCAGCTCGAATCCAGTATTATTGCCCCTTTCGATCTAAATGCTACTTTACACTGCCCAACTAGGAATTTGCCCTGTAATGTTGATAACCTGATAACATTTAAAAACATCATCAAGGCATGGCAAAAATATTGTCTGGAAATACAGGTTAGCCCATTTGCGACAGAATTTCTAACAATGCAAGGAAATCCACAATTTCAACCTGGATATGAGACTCTAGTCTTCCAGGGCTGGCGGGAGAGGGGTTTGAGATACGTCAGACAGTTGCTGATAGAACCCGATTTAATTGACACATTTAACTCAATCCGAGCTAAATATGGAATTCAGAGTAAGGACTTTTTCGCCTATCTCCAGATACGGCACTATTTATCTCGGATTCAAACAGAACATAGATCTAATTGGAATTTAGGCCCATTAGCGACTGGGATAAAAATATATCAAACCGGAAGATTTTCAATCTCTACATTCTATAATATATTAAATACTCATAATAAGACTAGACAAATTAAATATATACAGCGGATCTGGGTAGGATACTTTCCAGAAATAGAGATTACAGATATACAGGATAGTCTTTTATTAATTAACGATCACTCCGAGCAAAATGACTGTTTGGTACAAAAAAGCTAATTTCTGCACAAAATGTAATATAGGGAGTGCAGATATTTTGCACTGTATGTGGCTCTGCCCTAAGATTCTGCAATTCTGGCACAAGGTAATTTACTGGATTAAGCGCTCAGTCAATCCTAGAATAATCATTGGCCCACATGACATGGTATTTCTGATTAAATATGCGAAGGGTGGTAAGGATTATAAACTCATCAACACATTGCTAATTCTAGCCCGCAACATTATTTTAAAAAACTGGAAAGCGATACATGCACCAAAATTTTCAGAATTCAAGAAAGCAGTCACTAGACAAATAATAATGGAACAATATAATATAAAAAATCTAAATAATGAGCAGATCCAGCTCTTCCTATACAAATGGGAGGGTGTAATTAAATCATTTCCAAATAATATTCAAAGGCAACTGATCAGCTATATCAGTAAATCCAGTTTTGTCTCCCAGAATATCCTAATAGGTCGTTTTCCTCAAGGATGGGCAGTTGTTCCTGACAATGACATAGGGAGCATGGCGGGGTTCGATGAGGAGTAAGGGAAGGGGGTCACCACTTATTTCTTCTTCTATTTTCTTTTTTTTTCTCTCTCTCGCTCTCTCCTTCTTTTCTTTTTCCTTTTTTTTCTCATTGTTTCTTTTTGTTTTTTTTTGTTTTTGTTTTTGTTGTTGTTTTGTCGTTGTTGTTGTGATGTGGTTTAAGTGTGCTTGAGTGACTGGGTGTGTGTGGTTAGCACGGGCCGGTCATGGATCCCTGAAGGTGATGCAAGATAGGTATCACTTCTCACTAGATAACAGGAGAGCTTAGGGGGAGGGTGCTGTGTTTTGTCTTGCTTCAGGTGTGATATTTAACTGTTTAATATAATTAGCATAACTAGGATGCTCTCAAGATGATTATGTTTTTGAATTTTCAATTTGGGAGGAAATGGGATGTTGATGATCCTCCGAGAGAGGACATGATTATATTTCCTCCACTATCTCGAAATCCTTAAGATTATTTGGCCCTAGAATGTCTAGGTTGTCTGTGTTGTCTAGATGTATAAAACCAAAACAAAATCCCAGCAGGGTATACAGCTTACTATGGAAGTTATTTATTGGTAGAATCTTCTTTAATATCGAGAATTGTTTAACTGTGCCTTTTTTTCCTTTTGCTATATGTAACATGTGATTATGAGCCCGGTGCGGCGCAAGATTGGTGATGTGATTTATGTAATTTACTGTATCCTCTGCTGGTTATAAATAAAGATTTAAAAAAAATAAAAATAAAAAAAGATTGTTAAATAATCATTACAAAGGTATTGTCAGGATCTTTGCTTTACTTTTTGAAGTTAAAAGGCAGCCTAACACACTACCAATAGTGATCTCAATTTATTTGTGTCGAGGTCATGTCACGTTAAAGAAATCATATTGCTTATTACCCTGGCTGAAAAACAAGGATTTCACACGCTGGAATATTGTCTATGAGATCCATTTATAGCCAATCTTACATAGCCTGATAGGAGATTATTTCTTAACCCCCGTTTACCTTATCTCCAAGACAACAGGTATTGGACAGAATATGATATACTGTCATATACTGTGACACTCAGTACTCCAATATTAGAGGCAGTAATCAATAATCTAGTGTCACTAATATATATACCAACAGGATCCTACTTGCTTTCGCATAGATTTAGAGTTCTGCGTTAGCCGTCAAAAGCATCGTTAAGGGGTCCAAACGCTGCTTTTTACCGGCTGCTGGTATTTAGAGTCAGGCAGGAAAGGATCTACCGCTCACTTCCCTACTTCAATTCCAGGCTACCGCAGATCCCCTTACGCCAATTGCGTATCCTATCTTTTCAATGGGATCTGCCTAACGCTGGTAATTGGAGTCTTGGGAGAAGTGAGCGGTAGAGCCTCTACCGACAAGACTCCAACCGCAAAAAGTCAGTAGTTAAGAGCTTTATGGGCTAACGCGTGAATATAAAGCTCTTAACTACTGTGCTCTAAAGTACACTAACACTCATAAACTACCTATGTACCCCTAAAACAAGGCCCCCCCCACATTGCCGCCCCTTCTAATAAAAATTTTTAACCCCTAATCTGCCGACCGGACACCGCCGCCACCGAAATGATCCCTATGAACCCCTAATCTGCTGCCCCTAACATCGCCGACCCATATATTATATTTATTAACCCCTAATCTGCCCCCCCCAACGTCACCGCTACCTAACTACACTTATTAACCCCTAATCTGCCGACCGGACCTCACCGCCACTATAAATAAATGTATTAACCCCTAAACCACCGCACTTCTGCCTCGCAAACACTAGAATAAATTGTATTAACCCCTAATCTGCCCTCCCTAACATCGCCGCCACCTACCTACAATTATTAACCCCTAATCTCCCGCCCGCACCATCGCCGCTACTATAATAAAGTTATTAACCCCTAAACCTAAATCTAACCCTAACCCTAACACCCCCCTAACATAAATATAATTTAAATTAAACTAAATAATATTCCCAAAATTAAATAAATTAATCCTATTTAAAACTAAATACTTACCTATCAAATAAACCCTAATATAGCTACAATATAACTAATAGTTACATTGTAGCTATTTTAGGATTAATATTTATTTTACAGGCAACTTTGTATTTATTTTAACTAGGTACAATAGCTATTAAATAGTTAATAACTATTTAATAGCTACCTAGTTAAAATAAATGCAAAATTACCTGTAAAATAAATCCTAACCTAAGTTACAAATACACCTAACACTACACTATCATTAAATAAATTAAATAAATTACCTACAATTACCTAAAATAAAATACAATAAAATAAACTATTCTATAATACAAACCCCCCCACACTAAATTACAAAAAATAAAAAAGAATTACAAGCAGTTTAAACTAATTAAACCTAATCTAAGCCCCCTAATAAAATAAAAAAGCCCCCCAAAATAAAAAATTCCCTACCCTATTCTAAAATACAAAAGTAATCAGCTCTTTTACCAGCCCTTAAAATGACTTTTTGCAGGGCCTTGCCCCAAAGTAATCAGCTCTTTTGCATGAAAATAAAAATACAATACCCCCCCCAACATTACAACCCACTACCCACATACCCCTACTCTAACCCACCCAAACCCCCCTTAAAAAACCTATCACTAACCCCCTGAAGATCTCCCTACCTTGAGTCGTCTTCACCCAGCCAAGCCGAATTCCATCCGGTAGAAGTCTTGATCCAAGCGGCAAAGAAGAGGTCCTCCATCCGTGCGAAGTCTTGATCCAAGCGGCAAAGAAGAGGTCTTCCATCCGGGCGATGTCTTCTTCCAAGCGGCATCTTCTATCTTCTTTCTTCCGGATCCATCTTCATCCCGCCAACGTGGAACATCCTCCTTCCCCGACGGACTAACGACAAATGAAGGTTCCTTTAAGGGACGTCATCCAAGATGGCGTCCCTTCAATTCCGTTTGGCTGATAGAATTCTATCAGCCAATCGGAATTAAGGTAGAAAAAATCTGATTGGCTGATGCAATCAGCCAATCAGATTGAAGTTCAAGCCGATTGGCTGAACCAATCAGCCAATCATATTGAACTCGCATTCTATTGGCTGATCAGAACGCGAGTTCAATCAGCCAATCGGAATTAAGGAAGAAAAAATCTGATTGGCTGATGCAATCAGCCAATCAGATTGAAGTTCAATCCGATTGGCTGATCCAATCAGCCAATCATATTGAACTTGCATTCTATTGGCTGATCGGAACAGCCAATAGAATGTTCTATTCTACCTTTTTTTTTCTACCTAGCCAATCGGAATTGAAGGGACGCCATCTTGGATGACGTCTCTTAAAGGAACCTTCATTTGTCGTTAGTCCATCGGTAGAAGAGGATGGCTCCGCGTCGGCTCCTTTGAAGATGGCTACGCTCCTGATGGATGAATATTGAAGACGCCGCCTGGATGAAGACTTCTACTGGATGATGGACTTCTTCTTGCAGATTAGGAGTTAATACAATTTATTATAGTGTTTGTGAGGCGGGAGTGTGGCGGTTTAGGGGTTAATACATTTATTATAGTGGCGGCGAGGTCCGGTCGGCAGATTAGGGGTTAATAAGTGTAGGTAAGGTAGCGGCGACATTGGGGGGGGCAGATTAGGGGTTACTAAATATAAAATAGGGGTCGGCAGTGTTAGGCGCAGTAGATTAGGGGTTCATAGCTATAATGTAGGTTGCGGCGGTGTCCCGAGCGGCAGATTAGGGGTTAATAATAAAATGCAGGGGTCAGCGATAGTGGGGGAGGCAGATTAGTGGTTAATAAGTGTAAGGTTTGGGGTGTTTAGACTCGTGGTTCATGTTAGGGTGTTAGGTGCAGACTTAGAGAGTGTTTCCCCATAGGAAACAATGAGGCTGCGTTAGGAGCTGAACGCTGCTTTTTTGCAGGTGTTGGGGTTTTTTTCAGCCCAAACTGCCCCATTGTTTCCTATGGGGATATTGTGCACGAGCACGTTTTAGATGTTTACCGCTACCGTAAGCAACGCTGGTATTGAGGGTTGAAGTGGTGCTAAATTAGGCTCAACGCACCCTTTTTTGAGCCTAACGCAGCCCCTCAGACAACTCTAAATACCAGCGTTGTTGGAAGGGTGCGTTGGGAAAAAAAGCAGCGTTAGCTACGCGGCTTTTTACCGTCAAAACTCTAAATCTAGGTGTTTGTTTGTTTTAATCATTAGTGTGTTTTGTTTGTCTATGTATATATTTTAACCAATACCCTATAAAAGTTATATTTTAAAATCCCGTTCCAGCTCCGCCTTCTGAGTCTGGGCACAGAGTGCTAGACATGCATGCTGTCCTGTGGAAAATTTCTGTATTTCCACATCTCTTTTTTCTAGTATGTAATTTCATGCACAAGCACCAACCCACCTAGATTAATATATAATACAAGTGGTAAGAAACCTTATCAGGCTAACTATAAACCATACCAATCACCAGACAATAGTGGGGATTGCCTTAATAGTGCCATTGTTTAACTACAATTTCTAGCTTCACTACTGCTGATGTTGGATGCTGGCTCGGCTGTGGCACCTTACTCCGGAATCGATCGAGGTGTTGAGGCCAAATTGAGCATTTAAATCACAATTTATTTTTTTATTATATATATAGCTTAGTATCCTACCTGGTTGCATAGAGAGGAAAAGCTGCTGTGCATTGATGCTCAATTCTAGGGAGCATCTCAATCCTCTGAGTTTCTCTATATGGATGAAGTTCATTGCTGCAATTAAATATGCAAAGGACATCTCCACTCTTATGTCTGGAGGTAAACAGCTAAAGTACATTGAAACCAACTCTAGGGTTGTACATATGCGGCTGGATTACCCTTAAAATCTTGCTGCAGAGGTAAAACTTTTCTACATTTATGGAAGGTAGATGATGCTTCTTATGTCTTAGGAGTCCATTTATTAAAGTGCAGACGGACATGATACAATGTAGCGTATACATTGTCGGCATTTATCATTGCACCAGCAGTTCTTGTGAACTGCTGGTGCAATACCAGCCCCTGCAGATTTGCAGACAATTGGCTTCTACCAGGGGGTGTCAATCAACCCGATCGTATTCAATCAGGCTGATTGCTGTCCGCCACCTCAGAGGTGGCAGACGAGTTAAGGAGCAGCGGTCTTAAGACCACTGCTTCTTAACTTCTGCTTAAGGCGGAACTGAAGTGGAATGGATCGGAAGCAGCACCCGCTGCTTCATAAATCAACCCCAGTGTGTGTGGGAGAAAATGTATAGGTGTGAGATGTGACTTTTGAAAAGAGCCAAAATTTCTCTCTGATTGAGGGTGTTGTGCTTTTAAGATCTGGAGTGGGTGAGAACTATCTTTAAATCTTCCAAGAAACTGCTATTGTTTTGCTTGGTGTTGATTTGGTAATGGATCACTGTAGCAGCTGAGGTAGAGTTGGTATATAGATAGAATAAATAAAGGAGAGTCACTTCAAGTAACTGCAGTAAATTTTTTATCCAATAGATATCAGCAGAGAGTAAATAAACACCCTGCAGTAAAGATTCAGCAACAGGTTTCAGATTTAAATGTGTTAAATGCAGAGAAAGTTAGCATAAACAGTAAAACAATTCCAATACACTCAGAAGAGATATCAACACAAGTAAACAAGCAGAACCAAGTAAATTCTGAGGAGATATCAATATAAGTTGTTACACAGAGCAGGTCAATCACATGAGATATCAGTATAGACAGTTAAACAGATCCAAGACAAGCACATGCGATATCAGGATTCACAAAGCAGGTTCAGTACACGAGATTACCAGAAAGAGAGAACACTTAGCTGCAGTAAAGACAGCAAATAACTGCACTGAGCAGTAGTTTTAACTTTTTAGCAAATTGGAAGTATGCATGTTCTAAATGAAAGGAAGGAGGACATTTTTGTTTGTGTCAGCATGGGTTATGTAACCTGACCCCTGTTAGATCTCCAAGATGTGTTGTGTCTATAAGGTAATACAAGAAGGAAGAAAGAAATAAACAGAAACATATACCTGAGCAAACATGACTGCTATCTCATACATTCAAGGCTTCCTTTTTGGACTAATATTGGGCCAGATTACGAGTAGAGCACAAAATAGTGCTTACGCGAGCATGGTATTAGCGATCCACTCAATAATACCAGCACACGCAAATGTGCACTGGTATTACAAGTTGAGCGCAATGCGAAAGTGACCTCACGTTCACATTGCAGGGAAGCTTTGTGTAGGCGCTTCCATAGGCTCCAATGTTAGCCTCATTCTCATGTCAGTACACACGGCAGAGAACTTAGTGCAGCAAAGGGGGTATGTTGCACAGCGATGGACAGCAAAATTTAAATATGCATATATATATGTGTATATGAATAAATACATATATATATATTTATGTGTTAATATGTGTATATAATCACATTAAGACATAAATATATATATATACATATATAGATAAATATATATATATATATATATATATATATATATATATATATTATAAGCATATACACATATACCTGTATTTTGAGTGATAACACAGTCCCCATAGACTGCAATGTAAAGGCACTTTTCAGTACTGCTTTTTTCTAACACCACACATCCACTCACTTTAACCCCTTATAACTGCTTTGTGCAGCTAGTATTCAAAAAATGAAAGATGCTCACATTTTTTTTATTAAAGGCACCATACATTTTATTTTGGGGGTAATTGGGTTAGATTTTTAATCTCTGGTTAATGTTCAGAGTGCTAATTGCTATTGCAAGCTCGTTCAAACCATTAACTATCCACTTGTAATGGCTGGTTATTTATCGCGTGCCCACAAATGGGCAAATTTGCTCATTTGCGGGTGAGCGATAAATTAGCGATCCACTTGTAATCTAGCCCAAAGACTCTAAAGAACAGGCAAAATAGTGTGAAAGTGTTACTGAAACCATTTTTTTACAATCCAAATCTATCCTGAGAAGTGTTAAACAGTCTGAATGCCTTTTGGATATAAGCATAATGAGTATACTGTTCATGTTTGTCCAATAATTATATGTTTTCCATTTTCCACAGTGCAGGAAATATATTTCTTGTAGAAGAAAGTAGCAGTAACTATTCTTAAGCAGGAATTTCATTGTTCTTTAAAAGGAATTTAAAGACCTTGTGCTTGTCTCAAGCTGTCTAGAGAGGCAAAAATGTAAAATATTTAACATGCAAACGCTGCAAATCAAATAGTTGGTTTAGAGAATATTCAGTATTTTGAAACTAGCTTCCAGATTTTTCTTTTGCAAGAGTGTGGAACAAAGCACCATTTTTACACAAAAGTAAGAGCTGTTTATTCTCCCTTTATGAATGTATTGCTTACTGGATGATAAGCAGATCCCCCATTGCTTTATAGGTGAACACTGACATGTCTTACAGGCATAAAAAAAAAGAAAAAAAAATTCTCTCTCAGCACAGGAACTTTTTTTTTTTTTTTTTTTTTAAAAGCAATTTTAAACTTGACAAAGAAAAAAAACCTGACTTTTCTATTCCTTTAAATAGTACACAATAAATGTCTCTTTCCTTGTGCCTGCTGATCAAAATTATCATGCTTGGCGAGAAATTGTAGTGCAGACTTCAGAGGGGCCGAACACACTGAATGTTCAAAGAAAGAGGGTCGAACTTTTCAGCACTGCAAGATCTCTTTAATTTCTGTATCCAAAAGACATAGAAGCCAAGTGCATTACAATAAAGTAATATGAGATGTACACTTTGTGCATTGTATTTTATATTATCTTACACTTCAGAACGAGTCCTTTTAGTATTATTACATTTAAGCTTTGCACTTTCTATTTTATATTTGAATACATTTTAGATTTAGATCCAGCAGTGATTTAAAAAAATAATTATTATGTTTTGGAAGTTTCTGTGTTACTTTAACAAATTAGGATCATACTTTGTATATTTCTGTGTAATTTTTACAACTTACATTGCAGTTTGCATTTCCTTTATTGTAAAAAAAAAAACACAGCTTCAGAAAGTTAGGACAGGGGAGTTCCCTGGGCTAAACATGGAAGTTCCTAGTGTATGTCTAAAGCACTCTCACACGTCTTGTGAATTGCTGTAAGCATTTTAAAAAAGCTGCTCTTGCTGATTTTTCTTGCCAGCTGTATGCAGGTGAAGATTGCTCAAAATTCACAAAACACTTATTTAACTGGTGGGAGGACCACTTTGTATATTGTAGAGGTGGCTGGGTGGAGAACCTAATAGCCCATCATAGTTATATTGATGATATATTTTTTATATGGAGAGGCAGTGAAGAATTACTTAATAACTATATGGAGCATTTAAATACCAATGGTTGACATATAGTCTTAACTTGGAAAAAAAAAAAAGTATAAAAGAGATTACATTCCTAGATCTGGTTATTTACATAGAAGATGGAATCATTAAAACTAGGAACCATTTTAAAAAAGTGTATGTAAATAACTATATAGAAACTTGGAGTTGTCATCTAAAAAGATGGCTATTGAATGTCCCTAAAGGGGAGTTCCACAGACTAAAAATAAATTGCACTGAAGCATCAATGTTTGAGGCCCAATCACAAATTTTAAAAGAAAATAATTTCTAGATCACATTATATCTGACATCAGTATGAAAGACAGAAAAGATTTATTGAAATATAAAGAAAAAGGCAACACACCATTTGAAGAGAACAAAAAAGGACCCTTGATATTTGAATATTGTTCACAAAACAAAGCTGTTAGTTATATTGTACACAAACATTGGGGGATTCTTAAAAGAGACCCAGGACTGTACAAAATAATGAATGATAGACCCAGGATAATATTTTGAAAAGCACACAATTTAAAAGATAAAATCACTAGAAGCTATTTACCTGAATCTAAAAATAATACATGGCTAAACCAAGACCTGAAAGGTTTTTTTTTTTATAAATGTGGAATGTGCACAGGATGTAAGGGTTTCAACAAAGGAAGCATGCCTGTTGTGATATTGCAATCCATTGTAAACAGATTTATACTATGTTGCCCTTTTCTTTCCTTTGAGGATCAGCTTTGGGGATTTTTCCAGCAATAAAGACTGTTTTAGAATACACCTAGAACTGTTGACATTTGGATATTTTTATGGTCAGTATCGAAAACGTTAGCATCACTTGATTTATAAACACAATTTTTAATTTGCACCCTTATTTAACTCGCAGAAATGTTATATGTTTTAAGCTATAGGCAAAAGCAAGTTACATTTTAGTGAAAACATTTCATTTTAATTTATAATTGAAGAAACCTGAGCCTTTATATCAGCCCCAGGTGTTCTTAAGTTATCTTCTCTCTCCCCTGCAAAATTCTGTATCCCAGAGAGCTTCATTATTTTCTCTCAAAATGTATCTCTCACCTCTCTAGGACTTCCAGGTTCCACCCTTTTTCTTATAGAATTCAGCTAGGTTTTTTTTTTTTTTTTGGATATCTGCAGGCTTGTTAACCTGTCTCTCTACACATCTTTTGCAAGATAAAAGATTTACAGATCATCATAAAGTCAATGGATTTATAATGAAGCATTCAACTTTATGAGCCGTCTGTGTGTACCATGCGTTTAGTGTCCCAGTTTATCCTGAAGTACTACACCACTGTGGATTGTCTCTTTCATTCGAGGGTGTGAACCTGGAGACATGGGAGAAGATTTATTTGAACCTTTTGTGTTTAGAATTTGAACCTTTGGTGTTTAGAAAAAAGGAGAAGCTGAAGCTGGCTGTGTCCTCACTTTAAAGAGAAGTTTTCTAACTTGCTCACTTGTCAATATCTGTATCTGTTTTTTTTTGTGTTAAAAATTGTCTCTAGAAAACCCAAGAAATATAATACATCTTGCCCTATAATCCAACTGTAACAAAGTTTATCAAACAAAAATGTGTCTTAATGATGGCTGCATCACACTGAAGCTCCCACAATATACTGGGTGCTTTCAGAGATATTGGCCCCTAGTTATCAAGCAGTCAACCTCAAATACGCTGGAATTCCACAGCATATTTGTGGCGAGGCTGATTCGCCTAAGTAATCAAGCCCTAGACACCGGCAAAAGTAGAATCTAGTGACGTAAGCTTCGATCCGCCGGACTCAGTCCGACACAGATTGATTCTTACGTCACTCCAGATGTTCCGAACAAAGGTTCGGCAAAATCTGACTACTTTTGCTAGTTATCAAAAAACTAGCAGGTACACTCTGCACTTTTCCAGCCGAGCGTACCTGGTTTTCAAACCGCCGCCCTGGATGCAGCGGATCCCATAGGAATCAATGGGAGTCTGACCATAGCGAAAGTTCATGTTTGCTGCTGCCAGACATCCCATTGATTTCTATGGGAGCTGTCTACACCTAACACCCTAACATGTACCCCGAGTCTAAACACCCCTAATCTGTCCCCCCTACACCACCGCAACTAAATAAATGTATTAACCCCTAAACCGCCACTCCCGGAGCCCACCACCACTCTAATGAACTGATTAACCCCTAAACCGCCGCTCCCGGAGCCCACTGCCACTATAATAAATATTTTAACCCCTAAACCGCCGCTCCCGGAGCCCACCGCCACTATAATAAATATGTTAACCCCTAAACCGCCGCTCCCGGTCCCCGCCGCAACTATAATATATGTATTAACCCCTAAACCGCCGCTCCCAGAGCCCACCGCCATTAATATAATATATTAATTAAATACATCTAAATAATATTTCTCTTATTAACTAAATTAATCCTATTTAAAACTAAATACTTACCTTTAAAATAAACCCTAATATAGCTACAATATAAATAATAATTATATTGTAGCTATCTTAGGATTTATTTATATTTTACAGGCAACTTTCAATTCATTTTAACTAGGTACAATAGCTATTAAATAGTTATTAACTATTTAATAGCTACCTAGTTAAAATAAAGAGAAATTAACCTGTAAAATAAAAACTAGCCTAAGTTACAATTACACCTAACACTACACTATACTTTAATAAATTATTCCTATTTAAAACTAAATACTTACCAGTAAAATAAACCCTAAGATAGCTACAATGTAATTAATAATTACATTGTAGCTATTGTAGGATTTATATTTATTTTACAGGTAACTTTGTATTTATTTTAGCTAGTTAGAATAGTTATTAAATAGTTATTAACTATTTAATAACTACCTAGCTAAAAGAAATACAAAATTACCTGTAAAATAAATCATAACCTAAGTTACAATTAAACCTAACACTACACTATCATTAAATTAGTTAAATAAATTAGCTACAAATAACTACAATTAAATTCAATTAAATAAACTAACTAAAGTACAAAAAATAAAAAAGCTAAGTTACAAAAAATAAAAAAAGTAAGTTACAAACATTTCAAAAACATTACAACAATTTTAAGCTACTTACACCTAATCTAAGCCCCCTAATAAAATAACAAAGCCCCCCAAAATAAAAAAAATCCCTACCCTATTCTACATTAAAAAGTTACCAGCTCAATTACTTTACCAGCCCTTAAAAGGGCCTTTTGCGGGGCATGCCCGAAAGAAATCAGCTCTTTTGCCTGTAAAAAATAATTACAACCCCCCCAACATTAAAACCCACCACCCACATACCCCTAATCTAACCCAAACCCCCCTTAAATAAACCTAACACTACCCCCCCTGAAGATCATCCTACCTTGAGCCGTCTTAGCCAGCCGACCACCAATGGAACCGAAGAGGAGATCCGGAGCGGCAGAAGTCATCATCCAAGGGGCGCTGAAGAAGTCTTCCATCCGATTGAAGTCAACATCCAGGCGGCGCTGAAGAGGTCTTCCATCCGATTGAAGTCTTCATCCAAGCGGCGTCTTCAATCTTCATCCATCCGGAGCGGAGCCATCTTCAGACGAGCCGACGCGGAGCCATCCTCTTTTTCCCGATGACTAACGATGAATGAAGTTTCCTTTAAGGGACATCATCCAAGATGGCATCCCTTCAATTCCGATTGGCTGATAGGATTCTATCAGCCAATCGGAATTAAGGTAGGAAAAATCTGATTGGCTGATTGAATCAGCCAATCAGATTCAAGTTCAATCCGATTGGCTGATTGGATCAGCCAATCAGATTGAGCTCGCATTCTATTAGCTGATCGGAACAGCCAATAGAATGCGAGCTCAATCTGATTGGCTGATTGGATCAGCCAATCGGATTGAACTTGAATCTGATTGGCTGATTGGATCAGCCAATCAGATTTTTCCTACCTTAATTCCGATTGGTTGATAGAATCCTATCAGCTAATCGGAATTGAAGGGACGCCATCTTGGATGACGTTCCTTAAAGGAACCTTCATTCGTCGTTAGTCGTCGGGAAGAAGAGGATGGCTCTGCGTCGGCTCGTCTGAAGATGGCTCCGCTCCGCTAGAGATCTTGCAGTGGTAGAGGATAATTTTCGATCAACTTAACTGAGCAGAGAACTTTAGATCATTAAGCTCCTAGTGTGTTATCACTTATATCCTTTCTTAAGTGCTTGATGGTTTTAAGCAGATTAAATGTATGTCAGCTTTTCAAAACTCCATTATTATATATGTATATATTCTATGGATTATTTAGCATGTATAATATTATTTAATAATTATTATTAATATTTTATATTTAATGTTTCAAGAATGTGCATTCAGGTTAACAATTTTTTCATGGGCTCTAACCTAAATCAGGTTACACATATTTTACATTCCCGTTTCTTCACATAGAAAAAAAAAAATTTGTATTATTAAATATATATATATATATATATATATATATATATATATATATATATATATATATATTAATTTAAAATGCATATCTATATCCATATATCTATAGGAATAGATAAGCAGGTATATATATATATATATATATATATATATATATATATATATATATATATACTGTATATATATATATATATATATATATATATATAAATATCTATCTATACATACATACACATATTTATACATGTATATGTATGTATATATATATACATTATAGCTTTTTGGAGTCAAACACCTTGTCATATACTATATACATTTGAACCATTATAACTTTCTCTTTTTAAAATGTATATGACTAATTTTATCAGATTGTGTTTATATGAGTGTAGCTGTAATTTTCAATATATTTATGTTTTTTAAGCGCAATTTTTAAGGTACTACCCTTAACCCAAAGGTTTAAGTCACGCCAACCTTATCAGAATAAAATGTGGTTGCTCTCTCACGATCGCATTTACTTTCAACTAGTAATACGTGTGCTATCTCTGACCCACGCAAAAGCCCGATATTGCATGCATGCAACAGTTAGCGCACCACTTGTAATCTAGCCCATATTATATTATAACCCTCCTGTTTGATTAAGCTTTTATTTAAAAGTTGTAAAAGAAAATGTTTAAATGTTGTAAAAGACCCACCCAGAACATTTTTTTTGTCTTTTGAAACATTTTCTGCAGTTCTTTTAATCTAAAGCAATCTTAAATGCTCTGCTGGAACTTTGGGAGTTTCAGATGTTGAGAAGAGCGATAAATATATCCTGCAAATCAAGTGAAGTTTTTAGGTTCCCCTATTTATTCTCCAAAATAAATAAATAAATAAGTGCTTAGTAAAATACTGACTGTAAATTTAGAGAATATAAAACAGCATTGTTATGTAAATGAACAGAATTGTTTTCCTCAATAGCACAGTTTGTAGCTTTCTTGCATTTAAAGTAGATAAAATGATAATGCTGTGCAGTTTCTTTGTGCTTCACAGTTTGATAAAAAAAAAAGAATTAGTCTTGTATCCTGATAAATGAGCTGATGGCACATAATTAAACAGAACAGCAATGATTAACACAATATAAAGGCTGGAGAGACTATGTGTAGGAACAGTTAAAAATAATAACAATTATTAGGTAACTTTAGGAAGTTTGGGTTGTATAAATGGTTTTCTAAAGCACATAAACACTTTACAATTTGAAAACAATCAGCAAAATTTTATTATAATTTCATTATTTATTTTGCCACCTTTTCCTGTAATTATACTCTAAAAAAGGTTGTTGTTTTTTCCCTTTATATGAGAATTACGAGTCCCATCTCCATACTTCACAAGACAGAAATTGTTTAAGTTCTACACAAAAACATAAACAAGAAGGCACCATTTACTGGACTCTTGTAGTGGTCCAGCTCACTAAAGTACAAGCAGCATCTTCCTACAGTGATAAACACCATCTTTCTTTCTCATGATCAGAATGGTCCAATTAAGAAGCAGCAGGCATGATACCAAATACAATACAATAAAATAATTTATTAAAAAATACATTAAAAATTTAAAATGTCCCTATAAAACAACTGCCAGGTGAAACTATGTTTTAGAGCCATGAAACACATTGCAGTTGCAAACTGTTGTCCTTTGAAGATCACATTGAGATAAAGAGAATGAAATTTCGTCATAGACTGTTGATTTCTGCATATGTTCTTATATTTAAATTGATTTTACTTGTTCCTTTGACTACTTTCAAGATTTTTTGATTACTATAGAATCTCATTCATATCTGTCCCTAAATGGCTTCAGCAGAAGAGATAAGATGCTTTTAAAAGGGTACTGAAAAATAATAAAAAGATTTGTTAAATCTACCTGAGTAACACATCTTGATTAACCCTTCCAAATAAGACAATTGGTGAAATGAGCGTGGTCATTGAAAACAATAGCAGCATACATTAGACTAGATTATGAGTGAAATGCTTGGAGTGCTTTTTAGTGTGCCTACCCATGCAAGTTGAAAGTAAAAAGTTGTAAGCTTAAACCCGATGCTCACGAAAATATTATCGCAACCACATTAACTTCTACCATAGACTTCAATGGAGAGAGTGAAAACTTAAAAAACAAACTAAAACCCATACTCGTGCACTGACCCGACTGCATATATTCAAGAGCGCTAAACTTGACATGAAATATAAATATTTCATGTACCAATGTTCTTCACATAGCAGAACATGTTTTATTAATTCTTAAATACACATGTCCCTATATATCTGTATATACTTTATTCAAACATTACATTTAAAATATAAAAAAAATGAATACAAATTATTAAACGTACTGTAAAATATTCAAAATAATCTATAGAATATAGCTATATATTTGATAGTATGTTTAATCATTTTTAATAATTTGTATTTTTTAAAAATATTTGATATGTAATATTTTAATAACACACCTTAAGAGCTAAATTCTCATGTGCGCTAACCCAATCATGTTAGGATCTACATTGTGAATCCTGATGCACAAAATGCATATTTTACATTCCTATGTTCTTCACATAGAAAATAATGTACTTTTTATTATTAAATATACATTTCTATATATCTATAGGAATAGATATGCAAGTATAGGCTGATACACACATATATATAGAATATGTATTTACAATAAAAAGGACATTATCTTGTAAGTGAAGAACATGGGAATGTTAAATATGTACAGTAAATATACAGTAAAACACAGAAATACATAACTACATCTGTACACATACGTATAATAAAACACAAACATATATATATATATATATATATATTCTAACACCTGAGATCTCATACCTTTGATACCTTTTATAGCTTTTTATTGCATTTTTTAATAACTTTTATCAGACATTGTGAGTGTAACTGCACTTTTAAAGGTATTTTTTGTATGCGTTTTGTGCAACTTTTTTGTCTCGTATAACAGTTATCCAGAGCGCTCAAGTAGCACTAACCCGACGCACATTAAATTGGATTGCATTTAAGCGAACACATTTACTTTAAACTTGAAATACGCATGCTACTTCTGACACGTGCAAAGAGCTGCAATATACCCCTTATTGCTTGCCCACAACAGTTAGTGTTTCACCCTTAATCTAGCCCATTATATGTAAAATGTAATTGAAATTGCAAGGTGCTTTATGTGGTGAGAAATCTGGGACTAGTTTCCAATTTTTTCCTTATTTTAATACAAAAATAATATTAAAAAGTATTTTAATCTTTAGACTGGTTATAGAGTATTCTGAAAAAACACTCCATGCTTTAGCTTTTGATGAAACTCAAGTTGTAGAATTCATACAAGCCTTTAGTGATACTTCTCAATACATTTGTATTTTCTATAATTAAACCTCCCACCAATAAGAATAAATGCTGTGAAAACATTTTCCTTTCGTGATTCATATAGAGAATACAATTTTAAAAAAAAGTTTTCACTTTACTTCTTTGATCAAATTTCTCTTGTTATTATTTGTTGAAGAGATTTCTAGATATGTCGAATGCACATGTCTAGAGTACTACATGACAGGAAATAGTGCTGCTATCTGGTGCAGCAAAACTGCTGACATATAGTGCTGCGTACACACTCCTGAACCGACCTTCCTGCTTTTCAACAAAAGATAACAAGAAAACCAAGACAATTTGATAATAGAAGTAAATTGGAAAGTTGTTTAAAATTGTATGCTCTATCTGAATCATTTAAATATACATTCCATTATCATACCGGGGATGATCTTTACCTATATCTCTTCTACAAGACCTCTCTAACCTAATTCACTACTCTAAACAACCCATACACAACCAACATATTTTAACCATACTGACACCTAACTAACTGGAAATTCATCCCACCTCAAACTCCTACCCCAACAAAATTCTCTCTCTATTCTCCCAGCAATATTGGTGTGGGGGATCAGTTCTGATATTCAACTATCACCCATAAATTCTGATTGATTATTTACTGGAATATCCAGGATTTCTTTCCAAAAATATTTAATAGTAGGATATCCATATCCCGCCAAGGCTACAACAAGCAAGGAGACTGCTAAGGAACATTTTACTGAGTGACTGAAAGATGCAGAAGAACTGATCAAAGCTTTTATGGGGCTGCCTTCCCAGAATCCTCATTCTTTAATGAAAACACAGATAGATGATTTTTTTTTGTTTAAAAAGTGCAGATGTGCAATACAATGACCTGTTTTGTATATCTATGTTAAAAACAGTGTAGAACACTAGAGGGAGCTATTCTGTGCTTTAGTAATGCATTTGGTGCTGCCCTACCCAATAAACAAATTCCATTTGTACAGAATATACTCAAGATAGCTAATGGGGGCCTTAATGTATTTGATAACTATACATACATAACATAAATTTGCAAATAATCACTTAGAAAAATATTGCGAATTATAACCAATTAGGTTTGAATAAATTTCTTTATAAATATGAGGATACCAGAAATGATATTAGGTTGTCACAAGGTAGAAGAAAAAAAAAATGTTACTGAAAGAATCCAGATTTTTTATTGTTTAAAAAGATAGATAATCCCTTTATTAGCCATTCTCCAGTTTTGCATAACCATTACAGTTATATTAAAATACTTTTTACCTCCTTGATTACCTTGTATCTAAGCCTCTGCAGACTGCCCCCCTTTTTTCAGTTCTTTTGACAGACTTGGGGAGCGATCCGATATAGATCGTAGTTTGCGGCGCAAGCGAGGGAACCCGCGTCGCCCGCAGTTTCAGCTCGCAACTCGAGCTATCCCATATACGGCGCCGTCAGATGCTAACGTGCCGTAAGTCTGATAAACCAGCGATGTCCAGAAATCTGCGCAAGTACAAATTTCTGGTGTCGCCAGTGACTTGAGGCATGTTAGAAACTGCCGGCGCCTACAAAACCTGACTAAAGTCTAAATCACCCACACTGTCTAACACGCCTCCCTAACATAGCCCGACACGTCTAACATGCCTCCCTAACATAGCCCAACACGTCTAACCCTCTATCCGCTATCCCCCCTAACTATCCTAACAATAAAATATGTATTAACCCCTAAACCGCCGCTCCCGGAGCCCGCCGCTACCTAATATTAACCACTAAACCGCCGCCAGCTATATTAAATCTATAACCCCCTAAAGTGAGCCCCTAACACCGCCGCCATCTACCTTACCTACCCCCTAAAGTGAGCCCCTACCCCGCCGCTATCTATTTTAAAATTATTAACCCCTAATCTAATCCCCCTACCCCGCCGCCATCTATATTAAATTATTTAAACCCTAAAATACTAAACTATCCCTACCACTAAACCTAAGTCTAACCCTACAAATAACCCTGAAAAGGGCTTTTTGCGTGGCATTGCCCAAAAGTAACAGCTCTTTTGCCAGCCCTTAAAAGGGCTTTTGGCGGGGTTTTGTCACAAAGTAAACTGCTCTTTTGCCTACAATCTACATCCCCGTACACCGCGGCCACCTATAATAAATGTATTAACCCCTAATCTAATCCCCCTACACCGCCGCCAGCTATATTAACTATATTAACCCTAATTATATTAGGGTTAATATAGTTAATATAGTTATTATATTATATATATTAACTATTAACTATATTAACCCTAATTATATTAGGGTTAATATAGTTAATATCGTTATTATATATATTAAGTATAATAACCCTATCTAACTCTAACATCCTAACTAAACTCTTATTAAGATAAATATAATATTAATATTATTAATTAAAATATTCCTATTTAAATCTAAATACTTACCTATAAAATAAACCCTAAGATAGCTACAACATAATTAATAATTACATTGTAGCTATGTTAGGGTTTATATTTATTTTACAGGTAAATTGTTAATTATTTTAACTAGGTATAATAGCTATTAAATAGTTATGAACTATTTAATAGCTACCTAGTTAAAATAATTACCCAATTACCTTTAAAAAAATCCTAACCTAAGTTACAAATACACCTACACTATTAATAAATTAAATAAACTACAAATATCTATCTAAAAATATAATTAAATAAACTAAACTAAATTACAAAAAAAAAAACCCACTAAATTACAAAAAATAAAAAAAAGATTACAAGATTTTTAAGCTAATTACACCTATTCTAAGCCCCCTAATAAAATAATAAAGCCCCCCAAAATAAAAAAAAATTCCCTACCCTAGTCTAAATTAAAAAAAAGTTCAAAGGTCTTTTACCTTACCAGCCCTTAAAAGGGCCTTTTGTGGGGGCATGCCCCAAAGAAAACTGCTCTTTTGCCTGAAAAAAACAACACAATACCACCCCCCAACATTTCAACCCACCACCCACATACCCCTAATCTAACCCAAACCCCCCTTAAATAAACCTAACACTACCCCCCTGAAGATCTCCCTACCTTATCTTCACCACGCCAGGCTGAACTCCTCATCCGATCCGGGCGATGTCTATCCAAGCGGCAAAGAAGAGGTCTTCATCCCAGCGATGTCTTTATCCAAGCGGCAGCAAAGTTTTCTTCCATCGGGCAGCATCTTCCATCAAGTGGCATCTTGAATCTTCTCTCCACCGACGCGGAGCATCCATCCCGGCCGACGACTGAGGTACCTTTAAATGACGTCATCCAAGATGGCGTCCGTCGAATTCCGATTGGCTGATAGGATTCTATCAGCCAATCGGAATTAAGGTAGAAAAATCTGATTGGCTGATTGAATCAGCCAATCAGATTCAAGTTCAATCCGATTGGCTGAACCAATCAGCCAATCAGATTGAGCTCGCATTTTATTGGCTGATCGGAACAGCCAATAGAACGCGAGCTCAATCTGATTGGCTGATTGGGTTGTAAGTATTTAGATTTAAATAGGAATATTTTAGTTTATAATATGAATTAGATTTATTTAATAAGAATTTAGTTAGGGGTGTTAGGGTTAGATAGAGTTAATATCGTTAAAATAAATACTATAGTAACTATATTAACTATATTAACCCTAATATAATTAGGATTAATATAGTTAATATATATAATGTAATAACTATATTAACTATAATATACTTAGGGTTAATATAGATAATATAGCTGGCGGTGGGGTAGGTAGATTAAATTAGGGGTTAATAATTTTAATATAGCTGGCGGCGGTATAGGGGGATTAGATTATGGGGTTAATAATTTTTATATAGGTGGCGGCGGTGTAAGGGGTAAGATTAGGGGATAGATAAGGTAGATGGCGGCGGTGTAAGGGGTTCACATTAGGGGATAGATCAGTTAGATGGTGGCGGTTTTAGGGGCTCACAGTAGGGGGTTAGTTTATGTAGATGGCAGCGGTTTAGGGGTTAAATACTTTATTAGGGATTGCGGCGGGGGATCGCGGTTGACAGGGAGATAGACATTGCGCATGCGTTAGGTGTTAGGTTTTATTTAGCAGATCGCGGTTGACAGGGAGATAGACATTGCACATGCGTTAGGTGTTAGGTTTTATTTAGCAGATCGCTGTTGACAGGGAGATAGACATTGCGCATGCTTTAGGTGTTAGGTTTATTTAGCAGCCAGTTTAGGGAGTTACGGGGCTCCAATAGTCAGCGTAAGGCTTCTTACGGCTGCTTTTTGTGGCGAGGTGAAAATGGAGTAAGATTTCTCCATTTTCGCCACATAAGTCCTTACGCTGTATATTGGATACCAAACTGCGCGGGTTTGGTATACCTGCCTATGGCCCAAAAAACTACGGGCGACGGCAGAAATATACGCGTGTAACTTCTAGGTTACGCGTATATAGGATACCAAACCCGCGCAAATATTGGCGTCGCCAGCTTTTGCCGGCGACGATTTTTATCGGATCGACCCCTTGCATTTTAGCCAATCAGTGCCCTCTAAATAACTCCAACGGTGTGAGCACAATCGGCTAGATTACAACTTTTGTGGTATGAGTGAAAAAGCATCGGTATGGCTCTTTTTCACTACCGCTGGTATTACGAGTCTTGCAGGTATAGCTGTACCGCACACTTTTTTGGCCGTAGCGCAACATAACTACCACAGCTTTCAAAAAGTCCTTTTTCAATGGGACTTCCACAGCACCGGTATAACGAGTTTTGCCTATCCGGCCAAAAAGTGAGCGGTACAGCCCATAACTACAAGATCCATACCGTGAACTGAAAGTCAGTAGTTATGGCTTTTATGTTACAAAGCCGTAACATAAAACTCATAATTAAAGTGCTAAAAAGTACACCCATAAACTACCGATTAACCACTAAACCGAGGCCCTCCTGCATCGCAAACACTAAAATTATTAACCCCTAATCTTCTGCTCCCGACATCGCCGCCACTAGAATAAACATATTAACCACTAAACCGCTGCACTCCCGCATCGTAAACACTAGTTAAATATTATTAACCCCTAATCTACTGTCCTTAACATCGCCGCAACCTACATTACTGTTATTAACCCCTAATCTGCTGTCTCTAACATTGCCACCACTATACTAAAGTTATTCACCCCTAAACCTAACTCTAAGTCTAACCCTAACACCCCTAACGTTAATTTAATTAAAATAAATCTAAATAAAAATTACTATTAATAACTAAATAATTCCTATTTAAAACTAAATACTTACCTGTGAAACAAAACCTAAGATAGCTACAATATAACTAATAGTTACATTGTAGCTAGCTTAGGTTTTATTTTTATTTCACAGGCAAGTTTGTATTTATTTTAACTAGGTAGACTAGTTAGTAACTAGTTATTAACTATTTACTAGCTACCTAGCTAAAATAAATACAAATTTACCTGTAAAATAAAACCTAACCTGTCTTACACTAACACCTAACCTTACACTACAATTAAATAAATTACATTAATTAAATACAATTAACTAAATTACAAAAAAAACCCCACTAAATTACACAAAATAAAAAATAAATTATCAAATATTTAAACTAATTACACCTAATCTAATAGCCCTATCAAAATAAAAAAAACCTAGTCTAAACTAAACTGCCAATAGCCCTTAAAGGGTCCTTTTGCGGGGCATTGCCCCAAATAAATAAGCTCTTTTACCTGTAAAAAAAAAATACAAACAACCCCCCAACAGTAAAACCCACCACCCACACAACCAACCCTCAAATAAAAATCTATAAAAAAACCTAAGCTCCCCATTGCCCTAAAAAGGGCAATTGGATGGGCATTGCCCTTAAAAGGGCATTTAGCTCTTTTTCCGCCCAAAGTCTCAAAGCTAAAAATTAAACCCACCCAATAAACCCTTAAAAAAACCTAACACTAACCCCCAAAGATCCACTTACAGTTTTTGAAGACCAGACATCCATCCTCAACGAAGCAGCAGAAGTCCTCAGCGAAGCCGGCAGAAGTCTTCATCCAAGTGGGCAGAAGTCTTCATCCAAGCAGGCAAAAGTCTTCATCCAAGCTGGCAGAAGTCTTCATCGAGACGGCATCTTCTATCTTCATCCATCCGGCGCGGAACGGCTCCATCTTCAAGACATCCGGCGCGGAGCATCCTCTTCTTTCGATGGTAGCTGAAGAATGAAGATTCCTTTAAATAACATCATCTAAGATGGTGTTCCTTGAATTCCAATTGGCTGATAGAATTCTATCAGCCAATCTGAATTAAAGGTGAAAAAATACTATTGGCTGATGCAATCAACCAATAGGATTAAACTTCAATCCTATTGGCTGATCCAATCAGCAAATAGGATTGAACTTGCATTCTATTGGCTGTTCCAATCAGCCAATAGAATGGAAGCTCAATCCTATTGGCTGATTTTTTTCACCTTTAATTGCGATTGGCTGATAGAATTCTATGAGCCAATCGGAATTCAAGGGACGCCATCTTGGAAGACGTCCCTTAAAGGAACCTTCATTCTTCGTTAGTCGTCGTCAGAAGAGGATGCTCCGCGCCGGATGTCTTGAAGATAGAGCCGCTCCGCGCCGGATGGATGAAGATAGAAGATCCCGTCTGGATGAAGACTTCTGCCAGCTTGGATGAAGACTTTGGCCCGCTTGGATGAAGACTTTGGCCTGCTTGGATGAAGACTTCTACCAGCTTCGCTGATGACTTCTGCCGCTTCGTTGAGGATGGATGTTTCGTCTTCAAAAACTGTAAGTGGATCTTCGGGGGTTAGTGTCAGGTTTTTTTAAGGTTTTATTGGGTGGGTTTTATTTTTAACTTAGGGTTTGGGCAATGAAAAAGAGCTAAATGCCCTTTTAAGGGCAATGCCCATCCAAATGCCCTTTTCAGGGCAATGGGGAGCTTAGGTTTTTTTAGATAGGTTTTTATTTGGGGGGTTGGTTGTGTGGGTGGTGGGTTTTACTGTTGGGGGTTGTTTGTATTTTTTTTACAGGTAAAAGAGCTGATTTCTTTGGGGCAATGCCCCGCAAAAGGCACTTTTAAGGGCTATTGGCAGTTTAGTTTAGGCTAGGTTTTTTTTTATTTTGATAGGGCTATTAGATTAGGTGTAATTAGTTTAAATATTTGATAATTTATTTTTTATTTTGTGTAATTTAGTTAATTGTATTTAATTAATGTAATTTATTTAATTGTAGTGTAAGTTTAAGTGTTAGTGTAACTCAGGTTAGGTTTTATTTTTTATTTTACAGGTAAATTTGTATTTATTTTAACTAGGTAGCTAGTAAATAGTTAATTACTATTTACTAACTAGTCTATCTAGTTAAAATAAATACAAACTTGCCTGTGAAATAAAAATAAAACATAAGATAGCTACAATGTAACTATTAGTTATATTGTAGCTAGCGTGGGGTTTATTTCATAGGTAAGAATTTAGTTTTAAATAGGAATTATTTAGGTATTACATTATAATTTTTATTTAGATTTATTTTAATTATGTTAAAGTTAGTGGGTGTTAGGGTTAGACTTAGAGTTAGGTTTAGGGGTTTATAACTTTAGTATAGTGGCGGCAACGTTGGGGCGGAAGATTAGGGGTTAATAAGTGTAGGTAGGAGCGGCGACATTGGGGGCGGCAGATTAGGGGTTAATAAGTGTAGGTAGATGGCGGCCATGTTGGGGGCGGCAGATTAGGGGTTAATAAGTGTAGGTAGGTGGCGGTGATGTTGGGGGAGACAGATTAGGGGTTAATAAGTGTAGATAGGTGGTGACGATGTTGGGGGCGGCAGATTAGGGGTTAATAAGTGTAGGTAGGTGGCGGCGATGTTGGGGGCAATAGATTAGGGGTTAATAAGTGTAATGTAGGTGTCGGTGATGTTGGGGGCAGCAGATTAGGGATGTTTAGACTTGGGGTTTATGTTAGGGTGTTAGGTGTAAACATAACTTTTGTTTCCCCATAGGAATCAATGGGGTTGCGTTACGGAGCTTTACGCTCCTTTATTGCAGGTGTTAGGCTTTTTTTTAGCCGTCTCTCCCCATTGATGTCTATGGGGAAATTGTGCACGAGCACGTAAAACCAGCTTAAAGCAGCGCTGGTATTTGTGTGCAGTATGAAGCTCAATTTTGCTCAATGCTCACATATTGAATGCTAACACCGGGTTTATGAAAACCTGTAATAGTGGCGCTATAGGGAGGTGAGCGGTGACAATAACTTGCGAGGTAGTACCGAAATGCTTTTACCGCAAAACTCGTAATCTAGCCGAATATTATCTATATTGCACACATGAACTAATGCCCTCTACTGTCAAATGCATTCAGATAAAAGTTGGGTCTTCAAGGGCTTAGAAATTAGCATATAAGCCTACTTATGTTTAGCTTTCAACTAAGAATACCAAGAGAACAAAGCAAATGTTATGATAAAAGTAAATTGGAAAGTTGTTTAAAATGATATGTCCTATCTGAATCATGACAGTTAAATTCTGACCAGACTGTCCCTTTAAGTTAAGAGCTTTGTTTGCATAGATATCATGCATACATTCTTTTCTCAAGCCACTAAAAATGAGCGTTGTGCATTCATTCAATATAATTTTCATAACTGCATATTAACATTGTTAAACCTACAAAGCACAGTTCACTTAACTGCTAGGCCATCTAATCTTAACATGGGTTTCTATAAATCCTAAAATGTAAGAAAAATGTTTAGCCTTCATTTTTTAGGTTCATTAACATGGAGTGCAATTTGCATAAGTTAAATGTCTTTATTAAAAAATGCAACAACTTCAAAAATAGAAAAAAATAAAAAGAATTTTCTTCATTGAATGAAATAAATTACTGTCATTTATAACAATTTGGTGAAGCAAATTTTTCTTTTAAATTATTCCTTGCAGTTCTTTAATTTCTAATATTTTATTTCTGTTTTACCTACTTTTTTGACATACTTACCCTTTCTAGGTCATTCTTTGTGTTCAAATATCCTGTTTCTAAATCACTTACTGATCCTTTGTAGTGATTTTCTTTATGTTAGCTTGCCTCTGCGATCTTTTGTTCTTCTGTCCAGATGTCACTTATTTTATGACTTTTTTTTCCGTTCATTTAAATATGCCATTGCCTTTTAAGAAGACTGTGAACAAATGGCAAATGGCAGACATATGCTTAATGGTTTATATATTGATTACTTTATATGCAGAACGACTGTCAATCTTTCTTGTACAATCTAAGAATGAAACTAAACAATACATTTATGCAAACTGACTTCATATGAGCTATCAAAAAGGGGTAAATAATGCAAAAAAAAAAAAAATCATTACTAGTGCTGATCTAAATGTTCTCTGAAAATTATAATGTTTTCAAAAGTTTTTGAAACACTTTGGTAAATTATTTTGATGATGATAATACAGTCCAAAAAGTAAACATAATAAGAAAGCAGAGGAAAAGTAGGGAAAAAAATAGACAAATCATGCAGGTAGGTATTGATGCTACAGGCTGAGATCTACAAAATACAGCAAAATTGCATCACATGATGTATGAAGAAAATATGTACATTCATATCACATGTTGAAAAGCTGAAAATGATCAAATTATGGTGCCCAATTTAGAAATCTATCCGAGACCACCGATAGTTGTGGTCCTAAAAGGATACCTGCCAGAGCTAATTAGCCTCATTTATGTATGTGGGATGCCCACATTTCAGAGGTACCTGGTACCAACTGCTGTGAACAAGGAATACCCTCTTTATGCATGTTTTTTACTTACCCAGGGAAGTAAATGGGGCATAAGGGATATTTTTTTAAATAAATATAGGAATAAGTAGTGGATGATACTTAGATTTGTAATCATCCTTGAAACCACTACCTTGACTGGAACAAGGGTGGACAAGCTTTCCTTTTTCAGATCCATTGAGCACTTTTTCAAAATGTCATACATACTGTATATAAAAATAAAAATACTAATGATCAATGTATTTGCTAGATATTGCACAGCATTTCATGGCCACTGGATCATTTATATCTGTTTATCTTGTAATGGGAATGAGCCAGTCAACCTGGCACCTAAACATTGTACCTTTGTGACTATTATTATGTGGCATGTGTGTCCTCACTTTTTAAAATTGCCTGGGTACCCAATGAGCTGGATACATTGATTACACACATGTTGAGAAATTATATTGACAGATAGAAGAACAATAAAGGAGTCATAAACATTTACATTCACTCAGCACCGAGATGATTTGCAACACTCAAGTGAAAATCATCATTGATGTGCCTGGCTTTTCTAGGTCCTGCTATGACTCCTGCATACTTTACTGGTCATGGTCAACACTATAAAGTTTGATGACTGAGAAATGCCAGATCAGTGGCCTTTAGGTTGTGTTAGTTAAATCTCAATATTTTCTATAAATTTGACACAGAAACCCAACAGATGTATTTGTTTACTTCTAATTTGTTATTAACTCAATCTAAATATTTATAATATGCCATAATTCCTGTTTAAAGGGACAAGAAGCCACCTTTTTTCTTTCATGATTTAGATAAAGCATAGAATTTTAAACAACTTTCCAATTTACTTCTATTATCTAATTTGCATGCTGATTAACGGCTGCACATATAAGCCTCATGTTATTGACTCACCCATGTGCATTGCTGTTTCTTCAACAAAGGATACCAATATAATCAGGCAAATTTGATAATAGAATTGGAAACTTTTTTGAAATCATATATTTTTATAATTACTGAAATATTAATAGAATGTGTATGTCTGCTCCCTAAACATTTACTTTAAATTTGTTAGATTGCATGTTCAACTGATAGCGAATATGTTTCTCTCCTTGTTACCAATGTCCATTTGGCATTTCTGTTAATTACTAGTACTGTCAATTCTTTCCCACTATTGGTTTAATAGCAACATCACCCAAAATGTACTCTTTTTGTATAACGTGTATGCAAGTGTTCTTCAGAATTTGATTTTCTGTTTCCTTTTAAATAAAAACAAACTTTGTAAAACTGTTTACTATATGTTATATCTCTGAGGAAGCGCATGTACGCATGTGCGAAACATGTCAGATAGAAGGAGCTGTACCTCTTGTCAATCACTCGCATGAATAAATCACTGTTGGCACTGGCTACCTGGTTCCGGATCTGTTGTTTTTCTTCAAGTTTATATGTTATTATATTATATTATATATTATATAGCTAGTAGTTGTTAATTCCTTCTTAAAAAAATAAAATAAAAGCAAAATATATTCAGACACCGGCAGATGTGAACTACAATAAGGCTGATAATAGGACCAGAAGTTCAATAGGATGGATTTTTGAAGAGCAGAGACACACGAACAGATCACTCTAGTGGTGTTCTACAATATGTTACACATAAGGCTTTGCATGTTATTCTTGTATGTTTCATTTTAAAGGGACATAATACTCATATGCTAAATCACTTGAAAGTGATGCAGTATAACTGTAAAAGTTGACAGGAAAATATCAACTGAACATCTTTTATGTAAAAAAGGAAGATATTTTACGTCACAATTTCGTCAGTTCAACAGAGTAAGTGCTGTGTAAAAAGTTATACTTCAGTTACTGCCCAGCTGCAGGTAAAAAAAAAAAGGAAGAAATGAACAGCAGGCAATCAGCATCAACAGTGCTGAGGTTATGAACTGTGATGTCATGAGATTTCATAGTAAATTTCCCAAAACTGAATAGGAAAATAACATAAGTGGGCATGAGGCTCGCTCCCATGCAGGTCCTGCAACAGGGATACTGATTTGCTGCTTAAAGTCCTTTACAATGGGATATGAATACGTAGTAAAATACGAAGTAAAATATGTTTCTTTTGGGGGGCGGAGCCAACTCTCGCTGAGAAAGGACGCATATTCCAAGAGCTCCTATATTATTTAATAATTTCTAAATAGATATATGCCCTAATCTGCTAATTTCTATCCCACATCGGAGACCCAACTAGAGAGGTTTCTTTCTGCTATTTGGGAGTCACTTTAGTAGCGCTATCTACCTTGGCGGTCCCTACTTTCTGCCCCATGCAAGCACCCCAGATGGAGGACAATGTGGCCGAGCTCATCATCGTGCAAATTAAGGAGTTGTTGGGCAGTTATGTCGGAGCTTGTATGGTAGAGAAGATTGTTCCTCTTCAGATCCCCATTGCTCACACTATTGCTCCATCACTCTACCACACTGGGAAGTGAAGTGCGCAACAGGCGTACAACACCCGCGGCTGTTGCCATCTTTGGAGCCTCAAGCAGCAAGTCCACTACTACCCTGCGCTGCAGGGATAATAGCTGAGCTAAATGATCAGGACACACTAGCCGGAGTCCCTAAGCCATTCGCATTACAACGGGCTGAGACTTATAGAGGAGCGAAACTATTGCCTAAGTTACTTCAACATGTTACTGGAGGGCCCCGGGGGAGAGCACTGTGTAAGTTGAGAGAGACATCGCTAGTGACCCACATGTCAGAAGGGATCTTATGCAAGCTTCAGAACAGATGTGATAACATTGCAGCCCACTACCTCCCTGTGCATTCAGACCTATTCGACTGGCTAGCGTGGTACACTGGAGAGGTAAGCCTGCACAAACATAACCGCCATCGGAGTTACCTCAAGCCCAGTTATTTCTGGCTTCGGGCCAGATGCATCACACCATCGGCCCGACAACCCTGCTGCTCGATACCTAGAGGCATAGGCTAAAAGGTTAACCCTGAAATCTACTAAGCCCTTTGCACTTATTATGGACTTTTGCAGCGACTAAAACTTCCTTGTTATATATCAACATTCTAGAGGTTTAATACATAGGCGCTTATTCTACTCAGCGTTCTCATTCCTCCAGATCTATGTTACTACCAAGCCTTATAAGAGCTCTCTATCTGTTATGCACAAACACCCCTATGCTTATGAAGGCACACAGCAGCCATCAAGGAACCAAGAAACCGGCCGAGAGACTGAACTCCTTGGACTATTTAACCCTTTGGGACACTGTGTTGGTGGGATGGACATTTCCCCTATAAGTGATATTTATACATATACTCATACATGGGATGTATTATGGTCCTCCCCTGTTAGTTTTAATGCATTATATAATAGGCATGTTTCACTGCATGATAGACCCTGCAAAGCACAGGACTTTCTCTTATTACTGAATATGTAAATGGTGTCTTCGTACATAGCTTGATTACAGTTACATAGTCTGCCATTTTACATGTGCTGTTTATTTGTTACACAGTTTTGTACACAATGTTTAATGTTCCTCTAATTTTACTTTCTTTAAGGAGGTCATCAATAACATACACCTCATGCTGACGTTTATGGCAGAGATCCCTCATTTCTTTTATTAACCCCTACTAGTATTTGGCACATTTTAGTTGTTGGGGAACTGCTAGGTGTAGACTTACATATATGTAATACTCATATTGAATTGGTATGGCTGCGGAGACATGTCTGCTTTTAACATAGGCGTTGCCTGCGGCCGAGGCGGCACCATTTTATCACACACTGTCCAGTAGCACTGGCTTCTACAGCATATATTTTCTTCAGTCTCCTTCCCACAACAAAGATAAATTTAGCTTAACGCTTTGGTATGCATTTTCATAGATCCAGAGCCCAATTAATATCGCTGACTATCTACAAGCTCTAGTCATGAGCCGTATTCTGTAATACTCGCAATTTTCTCACAGACAATTTCACATCTTATAATAACAATGTTTTTCTAACTGTTTGAACTGGTCTAATATTACAGCAACTAACATATAGTGGCTGGCCAATTTAGTATATATGTTGTGCTCTTGTGAATTAGATCATGAGGCTTAAACCGTACATATACTGGGAGTTTGTTTCTGTACATGGTGTGATGTACTATATTCTATAACTGTTATATTGTCTTGTTGGTACCCCACATCAGTTTTTTTATGTTCCTCAATATGATAATAACAGCAATGCCTCAGAACCCAAGAATAGATTGCTCACCTAACCATATCTACAGCCGTTGAGCTGCACTTATGATCACACTAACTATCCAGCCCCTGGGGTTCACAAAAGTAACCTCTAGTATCACAATGATTAGAGTAGCATGTTGCATTTAAACCTCACAGCAAGTGATGCATGTTTCCCCTCTAGTCATTGGGTATTTACCTAATGCTAAGACATACTTGTGCTGGGTATGGGGCTCGTACCCGGCCAGTAGAGTTAACTATGTTACACCGTGTTAAGATATGGACACGCTAATACCCTGTTTGCTTTCATAATCTACATTCTGCCGCATCCTGCTGATGCATTGAGTCCTGTTCTATTACATTCTGGCTAACAATCCCATACAAGGGGAATGATTTATGTGAACCCGAGTGCTAGGCAAAAATACCCATTTAACTAGCCCTTCATTGAAGGCCCTATATAGCCCAGGTTCTAGTGCTTCTCCCAGACTAGCTGGGTCGCTTCACTTATCTATTTTGCCTACCATACTTTCCCTATCACCTTCTCCCATCGGGTCATAACTTATGTTTCATGGGGGTGGGCTGCATGGTTTCCCTAACCAATACTATACCTTAGTTTAATACAGGGTCTTTAGAGCAGGCAGGTCCTGCATTATTATTATTCCCATTTATTATTCGAGACATTATCCCAATTTAGACGCTACGAACACACTTACACATCTAATATACCCACTCCACCACCTCCCCCCTCCCACCCATTCCTTTTTCTTTTTTATAATATTCCTCTTAATTTAGGAGGTTGAATGGAGCGATCTATCTAGCCTATATCACATCTTGCCTTCCTTTCTTATACATATAATTTACAGTGTTATACAACATTGACTATCCCACTTCTGTATACATAATTTATCCCCTATTTTGCAATTTGTCCACCGTATGTAACTTACCACCTCCCCCCCCCCCCTCAATATACCTCAATATACCTCCTATTTCTAGGAGAGTGAATTATGTGGTTTTTCTTGTCAATACCACACCTTATTTTCCCCTTTCTACAATTATATATTGCACTACAAATTTTTATTGATACTACTTTTCCCTCCAAGCTGTGCAGGATTGTTTAGTACTATTTTTTGTAGAGTCTTACTTACAGTTTTCTATTATTATACCACCTTGTCAAATTAGATTAACTTACTTAAGTGCGTTTTATACCAATCCTATAGCGCAATTATACTAAAATTTGATGTTTTCATGATGAGGTCCAACTGGGGCCTCTTATCCTTGGAGCTACCTTCTGTTATAATTGTTTAATATTGTTTGTTATGTGGCCCAAGAGCAGCCCCTTAGATAAATATGAAGGTACTATACTTTTTTTTTCTCTTTTTGGCATTACCGTGAACTACGGTATTACTTGTCTTTTATCCATGTGGCAGATGAAGATGTTTTACGTCTTGCTTAGCGCGATTGAGACCACATGTACTGTTTATTATCCTAGAATTCACACATTGTACCCCGTTATAAGCAATTCTATATTTCCTATTGTATACTGCTGCAATATTTTTCTGTTTGTATGCCAACTTTTCACCTCAATAAAAATTATTATAAAAAAAATAAAAAAAATAAAATATGTTTCTTTTTACATTGAGATGTTCAGGGGATATTTTCTAGTCAGCATTGTATAGCAATGCTGCATCATTTTTAAGTGTTTCAACATTTGGGTATCATGGCTCTTTAAACTATGTTGCTATTCATGAAGTTGCAGTGTTGGAAGAAGATCATTTTTTTTGTGAGAAAATAACCCTCACATAGTATGTATATTTATATATGTGTGTGTTTTGTGTGTATATATATATATATATATATATATATATATACACAGTATCTCAAAAAAGTGAGTACACCCCTCATATTTTTGTAAATATGTTATTATATCTTTTCATGTGACAACACTGAAGAAATTACACTTTGCTATAATGTAAAGTAGTGAGTGTACAGTCTTTATAACAGTGTACATTTGCTGTCCCCTCAAACTAACTCAACACATAGACATTAATGTCGAAATCGTTGGTAACAAAAGTGAGTACACCCCTAAGTGGAAATGTTAGAACACCTAACATTTTACTCTCAACTTGTAATTACAGGTGTGCATTTCATATGTTACATATTACACATTCATAACAAAGATACCGATATTCTTTTTGTTATTATGAAATGAATATCCAAAACAAAAGCACCAACAAAATTCATTAGTATATATTTGGTATCCTTTAGATTAGGTTTTAAAGGTAAGTACTCACCAATAGTGAGGCAGTGAAACACTCTAATTCAGCTCTTCTTTTTAGAATCCAGGCCCTGCACTAATAGAAAGATTAGTGCAGCTGGATCAGTTCTTTAGTGCAGCTTGGGTGAACTCAGATAGGCAGTGCAGTGGGGGCTGTGCTATTCCTACCCTTCTTCACAGAGCCTGCGCTAAAGGACTGATCCAGCCACACTAATCCACTTATTAGCGCCGCCCCCCACCACAATATAGGTAAGAACCTAAGCTACAGGTATGGACTGTACCACCTGCAACAAAGGAACATGTGCATTCATTTTAACTAAAATCAATGCAAATGTTGATGTATATTTAGTATTTGTTTTGAATTAAACAAAAAAACAAAAAGTAAAGTAAACAAATATTCTGCAAAACGAATTTTTCAGAATTTTTGTTCTGATTCATTAGTCCAAAACTAGTCAGTGCTGCACAAGTTTGCTTGTAATGTAGAGAGTAAAAATGGGAGCGCTATTAAAGGGACAGTATACTGTAAAATAGTGTTTCCCTTAATGTGTTTACAATTGCTTTTTTTACCAACTGCAGAGTAAAAAATATATGAAAATTCGCTTTTTAAGTTTTTTTTGTGTATATTAAAGCTCTGATTTTGTGTTTTGATGTCACAACCTAATAAAATGGTTTGAGCTTGTAGGTGTAATCAGATCTCATTACTGTATCACATTGTGTACATATACATGCTTCTTTATCTTATATATGTCCATAAACCATTCACCAGTACTTGGAGAGTACAATGGAAAATCAACATTTTATTACCTTATCTCTGCTATATCCCACTGGGAGTGTAATTTCTTCTGCTGGCTGTGTTTACAAAGCTTATCTATAGCTTGGACCTGCGGCCACAAACTTTCAGAATAGGTGGGGATACCAAATGCTAAATCAACTATTTCAAATGCTAATATAAGGGTAAAGGAGATACTTTAAAACAATTTAATACACTCCAGCAGGTAAAGTGGATCATTGGGAACAAATTAAAGGGGATAAATATTTTGAGTAAACTGTCCCTTTAATCTAGTGATGTTAACATATCATAGTGCTACCATTTTTATGCTCCTCTTGTAATCTCAGACATCCCAACTCTCCCTGAAGTTCATGGAGTCTCCCTGATTGTAATAGCGGCTCCCTGATGCCAGCAAATGGAATGCAATCTCCCTGAAACTCCAAGTACTATGATCCAATGTGGACCAAATATGGAAAAGTGTTTCTTTAAGGAATGCCTTTATTTCCTGGGATGTTATAGAACCCTCAAAGCATCAGTAACCAAAATGCCCCCCCCCTGATTTTAATAAAATAAAACACAAATATAATTCATATTCTAAAATATTTAAGCATTTAACAAGCGTATGATCACTGGAAAATAGGTTTGTTGTATGTGGCTGTGCAATAAAGCTACTTTTTTTATGCGCCTTTAGTGGGAAGCTAATTTTATGATGTATCTATCTTATTTAGGGTTTCAAGGTGTCCAATATATAACTGGGAGGGGGGGTGACGGCGCAGTAGCGGGTGAAGCCACCTCCGTGAAATGAGTTTTTGCAGGTTGGGATGTCTGTAATCTAGATCTATATATTAATAAGTATTTATTGATATATACAATAATATGTTCTGTACACTTGATCTAACAAATAAACTTGACCAATATATTGTAAAAAGTATTGTCTTTAGTTAGAGTTATTTAATCAGAAATGGTCTGCCCCATATTTTACTGGGTGAGAATTAGTCATTTTAGAATATGGGATGAGAGTTTTTTCATAAAAATATTGCTGGGATCTGAAAGGTGGTGCAAGATGGGAGAGAGAAAGGAATATTTACAGAATGCTCTAGAGAATTACTGTTCTTTCAGTACTTAAAAGAAAGAGAGATGGTGCCTCATGAGATACAATTATCTACAGTACACAGACATAGGAAAGAGTATTTTAAACAAATGAAACATCTACTTTGAGCACGCAATAAAGATAAAAACAGTGCAAGTAAGCTAATAAAAAAATATTTTCTTTTATTGTTATAACAACTGTGTATCAGTCAATACATTTTTATTGAGCAATCTTCCTCTGGTAAATTTTAAATTTAAAGGCACAGTCTACTCCAGAATTATTATTTTTTAAAAAGATATATAATCCATGTTTTACCCATTCTCCAATTTTGCATAACCAACACTGTTATTTTAACATACTTTTTACCTCTGTGATTACCTTGTATCTAAGACTCTGCAGACTGCCTCCTTATTTCAGTTCTTTTGACAGACTTGCATTTTAGCCAATCAGTACTGACATAACTCCATGGGAGTGAAAACAATGTTATCTATATGGCACACATGAACAAGCAGTGTTTAGGAGTGAGAAACTACCTAGATTTAGCTTTCAACAAAGAATACCAAGAGAACAAAGCAAATTTGTTGATAAAAGTAAATTGGAAAGTTGTTTAGAATTGCATGCTGTATCTGAATCATGAAAGTTTAATTTTGACAAGACCCTTTAAAGGGTCATAATTCAGATAGAGCATACCATTTTAAACAATTTTCAAATTTACTTCATTGTTTTGGTATCCTTTGTTGATGGAGCAATAATACACTACTGGGAGCTAGCTGATCAAACCAGGTGAGCATATGTGCAGTGACCAGTAAGCAGCTAGCTCCTGGCAGTGAATTTTTGCTACCTAGCCTACTTAGGTTTGTTTTTCATCAAAGAATACCAAGAGAACAAAACACATTTAGAAAATTAAAGTACATTGAAAATTTGCTTAAAATTGCACACTCTATTTGAAACATGAAAGTTTAATTTTTACTCTAATAAACCAGTTTTGAAGGCAGGTAAATGTAATGTATACATGAAAGATTGTACGACAGTCACATCTTGACATTTTCATATCAGGTCCAATATTGGTAAGTGTAGCTGTTCTCTCTATAAACTAATTTGCTATACATAATTAGCTTTACAACATCCTTTATCTTTTGAAAATAAATATTTTTTTATATCACAGATTATTTCAAGATCTATAATTATCAAGGATTTACAGTAGAGCCGTTCTATACTCATAGATCCATAACCATTTTTTTTTTTACAAAATTTGTAAAACAGTATTTTGTCAGGTATAAAATTATAGCATTTTACCTTGGTAAGTAATTGAGAATCATTTTGAATTTGACTCAGTAGAAACGCAGGTCTTTGACTTGTCTGCCTCTTTGGTGCATATATGCCCCTCCAACATGCCATATTCTGTTTTGCCCCCAACGTTTGTTAGTCTAATAGTTCGTTAGCGGAGAAATTTGGACAAGATCCTGACTTTGTCTACAGAAACAGCAGTGGGCACATTGAATAAGTGTTCAGACAACATTAAGAAATGTCCATAAACTGCATTTGTTCCTTTAAGATTCAGGCTTGCAAATGTCCTCTATTATGTCAGAAAGAAAACAAACCACACATAGGGTTGATAACAATCTATCAGCAATTTGCCCCCCAAATATTTTTTTTGCTTTCTGATTAAATTGTTGGTTGTATTCTTTGAGTGGTCCCAATACAAATTGCATCTGTATGTTAATAGCCTGTAGCTGAAAACTCTTTTGAAAAGAAAAAAATCCAAAAAAGGCCTTTTTGCACTTTAAGTACCAATTTTTAGAATAGAAACTGGGAGGTAACCTGAAAATAACTGATAGAACAGTGTTTTTTTGTTGTTGTAAACTTTAAGTATGCATTGCAAGCTTAAGTCAGTACAATAAAAAGTAATTATACATATCAGTTAACAATCTGACATAACGTGGAAACGGCACAATGCATGGCTTATTTCAAGGTACATTTACCTTACCCGGGGATGTCCATAATAAGAAGTATTATTGCAATTTGATTCTATCCTCACCATTGCTAAACCATTTAAATGCCAGTTGTATCTTGGCATGATTGGCAATTAGGACATGATTGCTCAATGGCCATATTGTCATTTTTAATATTTTACAAGTATTGTTTTTATAATATTTTTTATCCACTGTTTATAAATTCACAGTTTCTGGCTTGGAGTGATCTTAAAACAAGATGGAGACTTGGGATTGACTTATGAAATGTCGGACGGACATGATTTGCTGTGGCAAACATATTTGCCCAATATCGCTAAATGCCGACAGCATACGCTGTTGGCATTTAACATTGCACAAGCATTTCTGGTGATCGGGAGGATTGCTGTACGCCACCTCAGAGGTATCAGATGAGTTAAGGAGCAGCGGTCTTATGACCGCTGCTTCTTATCTTTTGTTTCTGGCGAGTCTGAAGGCTTGCGCGGTAACAGCTGCATCCGCAGCATAATAAATCTACCTCTAAGGGTTTATATTACATTATGATATCTTTTTATACAGCCTTTTAACAGTAATGGAACTGTAAAGGGGTAACTAGCACCCTCTCAACATGCTATCTGCATAGAAGATGTCCAAACAAGATTGAAGCTTCATTACAGGGTTTTTATAGGGGGCCTTCATGCACACTAAGTCCAGACACATTCTCAATAGTGCTTTTTACAGTGCTTGCACCTACATTGTTGAACTCCTGAACAGGATTGACTCTTTCTGAATGGAAGGTCAAAAATGTAGGCTCAAGCACTTTGAAATGCACAGTTGTGAAGGTGTTTGGACTTAGCGTTCATGAAGGCAAATCCACTATAGAATTCTGGTCATGAAGATCCACTCTTGTTTGAACATCTTCTATTCAAATAGCATGTTGTGATGGAGAGGGTTCATGCTTTACTCTTTCAGTAAAGTTAAGACCCAATAAAAGAAGATATCATAAGTGCTTAGACTTAGAATAGAAACCCCTAGTGTCCATCTTGTTTTAATATCACACCAAACCAGACTCGGTGCATTTACAAAGAATAATTATAAAATACTTGTCAAGTTAAAACTGACAATACAGTGATTGCGCAATCATGCCCATTATTCTAAGATACTATTGGTTTTCACATGGTTTTTAAGAGGTAATAATTAAATTGGATTAAATGGGTTCATTTTAAACTCACAATTGTACAATCCCATTTGAAAGCCCAGTTATGAAAACACTAGTACTGTTAGTTACAATCATGACAGTGTGAGTGTGACCTATACATATGTAAACGTTTGCACTGTCCACTGTAGACGGTCTATACAATAGTAATGGATAGAGCTTTCATAAATCTATACTATGAATACACCTTTACAATGTCTTCTGTGCCAATTTCAGAGAGTCTTGAACATAATAGTCTGTTTCCAAATAGTCTTGGAATAGTTGTAAAGACCTTTTAAAATTCCTTTCCTTGGCATTATCAAGTGCCTTGAGTTGTTGAATTTGAAAAATGAACCTAATCTTAAAGGGAGACTGAACCCAAATTTTTTCTTTTATGATTCAGATAGAGCATGCAATTTTAAGCAACTTTCTAATTTACACCTATTATCAATTTTCTTAATTCTCTTGCTATCTTTATTTGAAAAGCAAGTATGTAAGTTTAGAAGCTGGCCCATTTTTCACAACCTAGGTTGTCCTTGCTGATTGGATAGCACCAATAAACAAGTGCTGTCCAGTATGCTGAACCAAAAAATGTCTGGCTCCTAAGCTTAGATGCCTTCTTTTTCAAATAAAGATAGCAAGAGAACAAAGACAATTTGATAATAAGAGTAAATTAGAAAGTTGATTAAAATTACATGATCTGTCTGAATCATGAAAGAAAACAATTGGGTTTAGTGTCTCTTTAAAAAGTTGTTGCAAAGTCTCTAAAAAATGGATTGTAACCACTAAGAACCTTTGGCCCCATAGTAAAAATAGGGCTTTTATTGTGGATCAGAAAACACAATTGCGGGTGAGAGAAATTACCAAAAACACGTTATTGTGATTGCATTAAATTTAAAAGTGGCCTTTTCAGACGGTAAAAGAGCCCTAAATAGGCTTCAAACAATAGATTGTGATCAACCTCATGATGTGAAACTGCAGAGAATACAGGGAGTGCAGAATTATTAGGCAAATTAGTATTTTGACCACATCATCCTCTTTATGCATGTTGTCTTACTCCAAGCTGTATAGGCTCGAAAGCCTACTACCAATTAAGCATATTAGGTGATGTGCATCTATGTAATGAGAAGGGGTGTGGTCTAATGACATCAACACCCTATATCAGGTGTGCATAATTATTAGGCAACTTCCTTTCCTTTGGCAAAATGGGTCAAAAGAAGGACTTGACAGACTCAGAAAAGTCAAAAATAGTGAGATATCTTGCAGAGGGATGCAGCACTCTTAAAATTGCAAAGCTTCTGAAGCGTGATCATCGAACAATCAAGCGTTTCATTCAAAATAGTCAACAGGGTCGCAAGAAGCATGTGGAAAAACCAAGGCACAAAATAACTGCCCATGAACTGAGAAAAGTCAAGCGTGCAGCTGCCAAGATGCCACTTGCCACCAGTTTGGCCATATTTCAGAGCTGCAACATCACTGGAGTGCCCAAAAGCACAAGGTGTGTAATACTCAGAAACATGGCCAAGGTAAGAAAGGCTGAAAGACGACCACCACTGAACAAGACACACAAGCTGAAACGTCAAGACTGGGCCAAGAAATATCTCAAGACTGATTTTTCTAAGGTTTTATGGACTGATGAAATGAGAGTGAGTCTTGATGGGCCAGATGGATGGGCCCGTGGCTGGATTGGTAAAGGGCAGAGAGCTCCAGTCCGACTCAGACGCCAGCATGGTGGAGGTGGAGTACTGGTTTGGGCTGGTATCATCAAAGATGAGCTTGTGGGGCCTTTTCGGGTTGAGGATGGAGTCAAGCTCAACTCCCAGTCCTACTGCCAGTTTCTGGAAGACACCTTCTTCAAGCAGTGGTACAGGAAGAAGTCTGCATCCTTCAAGAAAAACATGATTTTCATGCAGGACAATGCTCCATCCCACGCGTCCAAGTACTCCACAGCGTGGCTGGCAAGAAAGGTTATAAAAGAAGAAAATCTAATGACATGGCCTCCTTGTTCACCTGATCTGAACCCCATTGAGAACCTGTGGTCCATCTTCAAATGTGAGATTTACAAGGAGGGAAAACAGTACACCTCTCTGAACAGTGTCTGGGAGGCTGTGGTTGCTGCTGCACGCAATGTTGATGGTGAACAGATCAAAACACTGACAGAATCCATGGATGGCAGGCTTTTGAGTGTCCTTGCAAAGAAAGGTGGCTATATTGGTCACTGATTTGTTTTTGTTTTGTTTTTGAATGTCAGAAATGTATTTTTGTGAATGTTGAGATGTTATGTTGGTTTCACTGGTAAAAATAAATAATTGAAATGGGTATATATTTGTTTTTTGTTAAGTTGCCTAATAATTATGCACAGTAATAGTCACCTGCACACACAGATATCCCCCTAAAATAGCTATAACTAAAAACAAACTAAAAACTACTTCCAAAACTATTCAGCTTTGATATTAATGAGTTTTTTGGGTTCATTGAGAACATGGTTGTTGTTCAATAATAAAATTAATCCTCAAAAATACAATTTGCCTAATAATTCTGCACTCCCTGTAGTTGAAGCTGGTACTGTATACTGGAGTTATATGCATACAGTGCCTATCTTTGAGCTAAAGAAGCTTAAACAAGTAAGTAATGTTCATTGTGGGGTGGCCTAAATACAACACTGTAAAATGCATGTTTTATGTTTAGGCACAGTTATTTATAAGACGTTTTATTTTTTCTTTCACATATTTTGTATATAATGTACTTTATCACAGAACATGATACTCAGGAATGTCCTGTCATTATTGTTATTTTCACTGGGTATTGGGAAAGGTAGGTGGTTTTGGATTAACATAGATGTTATTATAAAGTCATATTTTTAAAAAGAAAGAAAAAAACCTGACATCAAAATGGATATTTTTATAAGTTTTCCTGTTCATATGTGATCATTTTTTAAAGGAACTGGGAGGTATTTATATCTGTGTTGCATACATAGTGCCAGATTACAAGTGGCATTATTTTTTTTTTAACTCATGCACAAACACTTCTTAAAGTAAACTTTTAACGAGGGTGGGTTGGTGCTCATATTACAATTTCATAGTAAACTGTTGCATGCAAGTGAAACCCTGTGTGCGCTAACTTCTCGACTTTAGATATCGCAACAGTGCTAACTTCTCACCATAGACCTCAACGAAGCTCGCTTTCAAAAATCCTAACATTTATCGGTTGAGCGGTAACTTGCTATAACACCTACAGCACTAAACCCAAAGGAAGTCATGAATATTTTGCATTCCTATGTTCTTCACATAGAAGAACATGTTATTTTTAATAATAACATTTTTGTAAAATATATATCAATGCCTATATATCTATATGAATATATACTGGTATAGATAGATAGATAGATAGATAGATAATATATAGATAGATAGATAAATAGATAGATAGATAGATAAATGTAAATATATATTTAAAATGATCTCATTTTCTTCTAAGTGAAGAACATAGTAAAACACATGATAAAATATTAAAATTAATTAAAAATGTTTTTTTCACATTTTAAGTTATTTTACTGGGTTCCAAAGTGTGTGTGTATATATATTTATTTATCCATATGGACCGCACTCTCTTGTCCTCTTTCAGAGCTGATGCCAATAATTATGCATAGATCCACATATGACACTGCTCTTCTATTTTCAAAAACTTTTAGTACATCATAATTCCAACATTTCATATGCATATATGAGTATTACACCTTATTTTAATGTACTTTTGTTGTGTTTGGTGCACATTTTTTAACCCTTACACTTTACGCTAGTTCTTCACTCGTGCTAATCAGATGAGTGCAAATATTGTTTGTGCTCGTGTTCACTCGTTTACTTTCAACTTGTAAAAATTAGCATTGTTGCGATATTACTTATTGTGTCCCGCACTAACATTAGCACATCACTTGTTTTCCAGCTCTAGATGTATTAAATTGTTTCCTGTTTGTAAGACAAGTATTCCTGAGCTGAGAATTCTTTTATTTTTTATTACACTTGGGAGTTCCTCTTATTATCTAACAAGAAATCAGTCTTTAATCCATTAAAATCTAAATCAACAGCTCCAATATAATCCTTGTTCATGCATACAGATTTTTAACATACTCGAATAGTGTTCTTTTAAATGTATAATATATTTTTAGAGTGTAAAATACTTTTATGTTTTAATTTGCTAAGTGTTAATTGCAAGAACAACAATAATGCATTGAATAATAAATGGAAGACTTTAAACTGTTTGAGTGAACATAAACAAGATCCCAGTGGAAAAGTAATTTGTTCCATGGTGTAGAGCTAAAAATATGATGTTTTTAATTCCTAATTCAGTAGTGTATTGCACATTTTTTTTAAGCACAGTAAGGCCAATATTTGACAGATTCCTTGCATATAAATAGGTCCCCAAAGTAAAATGGCTCTTTAATCTGGTCAGATATGTGAAGAGAAGTACTCAAGACACCAACAAGCTTTCTTTTTAAAAAGACCTTTATTTTCATCGGTTGGGTCCAAAAATCCTAGAAACAGTATAGTTCCTATTATTTTTGGACCCAATTGATGAAAATGAAGGTCTTTTAAAAAAGAAAGCTTGTTGGTGGCTGGAGTACTTCTCTTCACATATCTGCTTGGATAAAAAAAGATTTGGCAAATCTTACTCCGTGCCCTAAACTCAGGTGTGCTGTTCTCCTCCTTCCTCCTTTAATCTGGTCATCACACAAAAAATGTTAATTTTAGTTTTTGCTTAAACAGAACATTGTTACTTAAAAAGGGCATGAAACCCCCATTTTTTTTTTCATTATTTAAATAGATCATGAATTTTTAAATACTTTCCTATTTACTTCTATTATCAATTTTGCTTCATACTCTTGGTATCCTTTATTGAAAGAGCAGCAATGCACTACTGGGAGCTAGGTGAACACAACTGTTAGCCAATTACAAGAGGTATATATGTAAAGCCTCCAATTTGCAGCTAGCTTCTAGCTTATAGGCCTACCTAGGCATGCTTTTCAACAAAGGATACCAAGATAACTAAGCAAATTAGAAAATAGAAGTAAACTGGAAATTTGTTTAAAATGACATCCATTATACGAATCAGGAAATAATATTTTTTTTCTTTCATGTCCCTTTAACGCACAAGACATCTAACCATAGACAAAGTGCTCAGTTCTCTGTTGATGCATTCAAAAGAACATAAGCTAAAGAACCATGTTTAAAATATCATATAATATTAACATTTTTTTTTTTTTTAACAATAATTTTTATTGCGGTAATGAGCAAATACAGCAAAACATAAGATATGTCCAGGTATATGTCAAGCAAAAAGAATACATCTTAACAATTCTCTTAAAGAAGGTTGGTTTGGCCGAAAACATTAAAATAGTGATGTTACCATAATGAATGCCATGACAAGTAGCTGCATATAAATAAAAGCTATAACCAGATAGAATAGCCAATTACCAGTAACAATTTAGTCATTGGTGGAGATTAGAAGAGTATGTCTAGAGTGTGGGTCGTAAGATGTATATTATATATGGTTGTGAGTAAAAGGGAGTGCTTGTGTGTGGAAGAGAAGGGTAGCTGGGACACTTAGGGATGATACCTCTTTTTATAACCTTTGATGTAATGAGGGTGCAGATGATCCCCAAATTACTATGGAAGTCATAAAGTAATGTATCTATTCTAATTGGATTAAAGTAACCTGGGGGTAAGTATAGTGGTTTTATTTGGGGGGAGGGATGTTCAGCGGGCCAGAGCCACTCTGATAGAGAGAGGGGAGAAGGGGGGGGTGGAGTCTGTTTAGGTGTAAATCTGGGAGGGCTGTTGGGACTATAGGTATATTTGAGTATAGATCATTTGAGGTAGCTTCCTGAAGGAATTACATATAGGGGAAAAGGTTATTGTGTATTATATGTTGCTTAGTGTGGGTGTTCAATAAGGTGTAGGATAAATAATGTGTGTATAATTAGGATCGTGTGGCAAAATGTAGGGGGGATGCTAGTCAAGGAATAGTCCCTATGGGACTGTGTTTTAGATAGTATTAAACCATAAAGATTGAAAGTTTAGCTTATGGTTATATTTCTATTGTTACATGACAGCTGCCACATCCAAATTTTGTGTCACCCCTAACATACCTTAAAAATGTAGAGCTAATAGAGGTACCATGTTTCAAGCTTGGATGGATTGTGCATAATAAAAGCTGTGAGAAAGGTGCGCATGAGCCTCCTTCAGGAGCATAATTGTTCATCTGATGAAAGGGGAGGCCAGTATGAGCTAGGAGGGATCATACACATATGAGCTAGTCACAAGTACTAGAAAGATGTTTAGTGTATCATATAGTATATATGTGAGGCTCTTGATAGGAGTGAAATAGGGTGTAAGCAAATGGAGTAAATGCTTATGTTACCTGATTTAAGTTGACTGTAACAAGAACCTCACTCCAGGTCAGTAAAGGGTAATTCAAGCTACCATATTTGCGATTTTAGCTTATATGATAAAAATTAGTTAATAACTCAGGCACATCAAACAAGAGATATCACCAATACAGTATATATAACAATAATAACCTTTTATACTAACGCGTATAATATCTACGAAGGATGTCGTGGATAATGCAAATGTGGAGAAATAAACTCTAAATCGGGATCCTAAAGGGGACAGGCCTAAGGAGGTAACATTGAATTGTAGCTTCTACACTCCTAAGGAGGTCGCTATAAGCCCCCCATATCTAATACCCTGTAGAGGACACACTAATAGCTTATAGCTAAAAAGGTATAATGTAACAAGAGGATCTGAAAATTAGGAGGCTGTAAGGGGGAAGCCACGTATCCTCATAAGGCACTCTCTGCTATAAAACAAAAGAAATAGTAGAATATAAGGAACTATTAGTGATGAGAATAAACTTATAGGGAACATAACATACAGAGTCCTAAAGGAAAACATGAGAGATGACAGGGAAGGTGCCAATGATTGAAGCAATTAAGACACCGCAGGAGCCAAACTAGTGTCCTTGTCAGTTACTGCTATTCAGAATTAACCTACTCCCAGCCGTCTGTGGTCTTGTAAATGTTCCATGCCGAGGGTTTTGGCCTGGGTGTCACGGAAGGCTCTGCAAGTTATCATAGTAGTGAGGTTTAGGGCTCGGTTCAAAGAACGCACATAGGAGTTATCTCTAATACTGTAACTCTGAGGACCAGCGAGAAGGAATAGGTCTCTGGAGTCTAACTGGGCAGGATGCCTAGACTTTTCACTGTACAAGAAGTGCACTGGGTCGGTTACATCTTGCTCACCGCTGGACTGCATCGTGGGCCAGAAAAGTAGTCCCGCTCTGCGGGCTAAATGTTGGATCTTCCTATCTTTGTCAGTCCTCTCCGCAGAAAAAAAGGATGCGTGGCTACCAAGAACCCGGGATCAGGAGGACCAACCCCAGAAAGGTGAAGTGTAGCTGCGCCTACCTCGACCTCCGTCCCAACCGGCCACTCCGGAACAGGAGCCAGGCAAGCGGCAGTGGAGTCAAGAATGATGTCAGTCTGCTGGGGTAATGTAGAAGGGCTTTGACTGGTCATATCGGCCATCTTGTCCTGTCGACTCGAGTAGTGAACCCACAGGGGTAAGTTATTTAGATCCTCCTCTGAAAGGGCAGGAGATTCCTCCTGTCTAAGTGAGAGACTTTGAGAAAGAATGTGAAACTGTACGTCCATGCGGTGTCCCAACGCTGCCAAAGCGTCTATGAGTGCAGAGTCCATTCTCTTAGTTTAAAATGTGACCCATTCTATCTCAATATTTGAGCCGTAAAGAAGGGTCCAGGGTAGAATGCCGTTATATTCAAGATTGTAAGGCACCGATTTTTAGTTGGCCTGTCCTTCTCTGTCGTGGAACTCTTTATGTGCTTGCCGTCTTTGCCTCTGCTATTATTTTCGTGCCTTTCTATTAGATGTTGTACAATGTGTACTGCAGAGTTTAGTAATGTATCCTATGTTCTCCTTACTGTGTGGGATGATATTTTGGGGCTATTTAGTGGCTTTAAATGAGCTATTAGAGCAGGAGCTCCTGGTGACTGCGTCTGCTCGGCTCGGCAATTGACTCCGCACCCCTAATATTAACATTTTAATCCAATTATAATGACAGATTGTTACACATAACCAATACAAATATAAAATGAAAACCACCCGCAGTGAAGTTGTAATTAAAGTTCCCAAAAAACATCCAATAAAGAAGAAAGTTCCAAAAAGTTCCTTCCAATATAGATTCAATAAGGACTTCAGCAATACATAAATAACATCAACAGCTTATTTGATTTCCTAAAAGGTCAACACAAATCCCATAGGGGGCTGGTTTATGATAAATGAATGAAAAGTCAAGCAATATGTAAATGACAAAGTGTTTGACTAGGAAGGGCGCAAACACCTTGTCATATACAATATCCCTTTCAAACAATGTTAACAGAACACTTTTTAAAATTTAAAAATATAAATAGTTTAAATAGTTTTGCTTTATACTCCATTAAAAAAATGATAGATAGATATAGGTTTATATCTCTATCTATCTATCTTTCTATTTATCTATCTATATTGTAAATAAAAATAGATTTTTCTTCTGAGTGAAAATCATTGTGATTTAGACTACTAACATACAAAGGTGCCACATAGCATTTACTGTGAAAAAGTTAAACACCAATCCAAAGATGTTTGGAGAATAGCTGGTCTATTCCAGCTCCGCAGACAGACAAGGCATCTGGGTGTCTGTCACTGATGCTATTAATTCAGTTAATTCAGTGTCAGACACTCGGAGGACCGAGTCACAGCTGAGGAAACGACTTTTGGACATGAAGACCAGGTTGAGGCATAAGGTCTCACTCATGCGGCAGAGTTCTCCAAAGCTTTGAGGAGACCTTATTCCATCTCATGGGCCTGCAACTCCCTTCCCCATCTGCTTCTCAGTCACCTTCTGTGGAGGGGGATAGATCGCCTGGCTCTCCAAACAGGGAGGAGGAATGGGGTCCTTCAGGAGAGAGACCTAGTGCCTCTTCTCAAGGGGACCTGATGCCTGCATAGGAGATGGAGACTGGCCAAGGTAAGTTTAAAACATTTGGATAAAACCTATTCATTATTTGTCAGCATAGATGTGATCTGTTTAAAATGATATTATGTATTGTTAGAAATAATAAGCAGACACTGTACACTTTATTGTATGAATAATAGAGTTTACATTATTTGAATGTATAGATGTCTAATTGTGCAATACACTTTTGTATCCTAATATGGTCACCTTACAAATAAACAGAGCAGTTTCCGGAAATGCGCAGTAGAGTTCTACCTCAGAAAATGGTGGCAACAATATTGAGATCTCCAAAGTGTACTTAAAGTGTTTTTTTTCTTGAGAACAAACATAAATTACACATTCTCTATTTGTCAGAATCCTATATTTTAAAATCATCTACATGTTTCTTACAATTCAGGTTATTATAACCTTGGTGCCTAAATAATCTAGATTTTATTAAAGACAGGAGGTGAATATTTTGCATTAATCTTTACTGATTTCCAAAACAGTAGCAAAGGACTACTGAATTTAGTTTTTGGACAAATTTTGGCCAATTCGGAGATTCAATAGCATCCGAATTTTTGAATCAGCACCATAACAAATCCCGAAAAATTTCGAAAATAAATAAATCAGTTTCCGAATTTTTGGATCCATTCTTTATTTATTTTCGGAATGCCATAAAGTCATACACTAGCATTATTATCCTTTTCATGTTAGCATACAATGACAAAAACTGATTTTTCAATATTGAAGTTCATATTGACTTTAAGGGAAATAAGGAGGTTCTAACATTGGGGTAAATTTATTGTGCGGACGGACATGATACGATGTAGTGTCCGCCGCACATCGTTAAATACCAACAGCATACACTGGTGCAATACCACCCTCTGCAGATTCGCGGCCAATCGGCTGCTAGCAGGAGATGTCAATCAACCCGATCGTATTCGATCGGGCAGATTGCTGTGCGCCACCTCAGAGGTGGCGGACGAGTAAAGGAGCAGCGGTCTTAGGACCGCTGCTTCTTAACTTCCACTTCAGGCAGAACTGAAGCGGAGCGGGTCAGAAACAGCATGCGCTGCTTCATAAATTGACCCCATAATCTCTATTTTCTATTCTAGCTGATACTGAACTTGAGGAGGGGTCTTCTATAGCCACAGTTGCAGAAGCTGGTTAGTAATTCTGAATTGTTTAAAAATAAAGTATACTTACATAAAGTTTATTGAGAAAATGGAGACATAATAAGATTAAACATTTACTTATTTCTGTCTTTTTTTATATTCATGATTGTTGAATAAGTCTATTTTATATAAATTCTGAAATATGCAGGTTCTGGATCTAAAGTGTATTTAGGAAGGTACTGCGCCCCACCTTTTAACTATCAGCACTTGCATAGAAAGCCTAATGTGCTTGGAGAATATGGTTAAGTGACATTTTTTGCAATGATTACATGAAACACACCCACTGGCACTCAGAGCAGGTAATAATCATATTAATATCCTCTAACAAAACCCATTGAAATGGATGAAGCATGTTTTTTTGGTTTTTTTAAGGAGGACCCCGTAGTGATTACGAGGGGCAGCAGCAGCTCACATGGCTAACACCAAAACTGCCAATACAAGTCTCATTTAGTCCTAAACAAAACATTATGCTTTTTCATTTCAGTTTTCAATATTGTATTATTTTTTAATAAAGTTAATATAACAATTCAATAAAAATAATTCAAGGACTGAGTACACCAATCTGAATTGTTATATCTGTAATTTAAAATATGTTGTTATATTGATATTATTAACGTAATAAACCTTTTTCTATCTTGTAGAGCTAGTAATTGATATAAGAGGCAGCAATAAGGATGAGATGCCCCCCCCCACCCCCTTGGAGACGAGTAATGAGACATCTAAAAAAACATCAGATTACATATACTTTCACAATTACTTTGCAAACTACTTTAAATATCACACCTGCCCCAGAAAACAATTGACCTTACATCTATTGTGAACATCTGAAACCACATAACAATGAAACTTACATATGAGGTACATAGGCTGGTTCAGATGCAGCAATGTCCTAGTTATATAGCAAACAGTGATTTGTTTTTGGTATCATAACATTTTTATTTGATTAATAACATGACACATACAACAAATTGTATTTGTGGATTAGGGCAAAACCAAGTTATGAGCTAGAACATAATGAAACCACAATGTCCCTTTCTTATGAATGTTGGTGTGTTTGAATAATAACATATTTATTCTTACTAATTTTTATTTTATTTTATGAAGCTTCTCACCTTCCTCTCTTGCCCCTGTCACCACTTATACCCTTTCCCCTGTTCCTCCTGTCTCCACCTATTCCCCTTTTGTTTGTATTGAGGCCCCTATGTTGTCCTCCTCCCCTGTGTGTGAGTCTGTCGCCATCACCCCTACTCACTACACTTCCCATTCCTTTCCATATGCTTTCCGTTGTCAGAGGCGTAACTAGAAACCACAGAGCCCTGGTGCAAGAATCTAAGAAGGGCCACCCCAGCCCCCAAAAAAGGTGAATTTGATACATTTTTTTTTACCGTTAACACAGAAAGAAAATGTGAATCAGATTACATGTCAAAAGGAGGTACCCTGTGCCCACAGTCTGCGAGATGGTCTGACTGTCAAATTAATTCAGATAAGAGGCGACCTCCAAGGACTTAAAAATTAGCATATGAGTGAGCAAAGCAAATTTGATGATAAAAGTAAATTGGAAAGTTGTTTAAAATGGCATGCCCTATCCGAATCATGACAGTTTAATTTTGACTAGAATGTCCCTTTAAGTTCTCTTCTTGCCATGAATTCTTCCAAAACAAACATGCCCCCTAGAAAATGAACTACATAGTGGCTGCCTTTTCCCTACAGCAATACTGATACAGCAAAAATATCACCTAGATTCTGTTCATCTCATATTTAAAGATAACTTTTTGAGAATACAGCAGATTATATGCATCAGGAAGCTCTACAAGGATAAGTGAATATCTATGTACAACCCACACACTGATACTAATATATTCATTTTTCATAGAACACAATACAAAATTAAAATGTACATTTTAAAAATCATTGTGCTGTTATCTATCTATTATTCAGGCATCTTATCATGGGTGTAACTGCCAGGAGTTCAGGGGGTGTGGTCACTACTAGATCCACATCTTCAGCTTCATCTACCTTCTGTAAATTAGCATACATTTATTTGTAACTATAAGTATATTTTTAAACATATAAGATGTTTGTTACTGTATGTATATAAAGGGTTTAGTGGGCTGGGATGTGAGGGAGGACCATGCCTTTCATTTTGTCTCTGGACCCAATGATTTGTATCTCCATCTTTATTTCTTAGTAGGTCCTATTTGCTAGATTACAAGTTTTGCGTTATGAGTGCCTAGGTTCTAACTTGCAAGTTATTGTCACCGCTCACCTCCCTATAGCACTACTATTACAGATTTGCAAAAACCCGGCGTTAGCAGGCAATATTGCAGTGTAAAGCTCCATTGAGCTCCATACCGCACCCAAATACCAGCGCTGTTTTGAGCTGGTTTTACGTTCTCGTACACGCTTTCCCCATAGACATCAATGGGGAGATCCGGCTAAAAAAAAGCCTAACACCTGCAATAATGGAGTGTAAAGCTCTGTAACGCAGCCCCATTCATTCCTATTGGGAAACAAAATATATGTTTAAACTTTACACCCTAACATAAACCCAGAGTCTAAACACCCCTAATCTTCCGCCCCCGACATCGCAGACACCTACATTACACTTATTAACCCCTAATTTGCCACCCTTAACATTGCCGCCACCTACCTACATTTATTAACACCTAATCTGCCGCCCCCAATGTCGTCACTACCTACCTACACTTATTAACCCCTAATCTTCTGCCCCCAACTTCGCTGCCACTATACTAAAGTTATTAACCCCTAACCCTAAATCTAACCCTAACCCTAACACCCACTAACTTACTTACCTTTAAAATAAACCCTAAGCTAGCTACAATATAACTAATAGTTAAATTCTAGCTATCTTAGGTAATTATTTTTATTTCACAGGCAAGTTTGTATTTATTTTAACTAGGTAGACTAGTTAGTAAATCATTATTAACTATTTACTAAATACCAAGTTAAAATAAATACAAATTTACCAGTAAAATAAAACCTAACCTTAGTTACACTGACTCCTAACCTTACACTACAATTCAATAAATTAAATTAATTAAATACAATTAACTAAAATACAAACAAAATCAAACACTAAATTACACAAAATGAAATTTTCAAATATTTAAACTAATTACACCTAATCTAATAGCCGTATCAAAAAAAAAATCCCCCCACAAAATAAAAATAAACCCTAACCCTAAAAAACCTAAGCTCCCCATTGCCCTGAAAAGGGCATTTGGATTGGCATTGCCCTTAAAAGGGCATTTAGCTCTTTTTTAGCCCAAACCCTAAGCTAAAAATAAAACCCACCCAATATACCCATAAAAAAACCTAACACTAACTCCCGAAGAACCACTTAAAGTATTTGAAGACCGAACATCCATCCTCAACAAAGCCGGGAGAAGTCTTCATCCAAGCGGCAAGAAGTCCTCAACGAAGCCGAGAGAAGTCTTCATTCAGACGGAAAGAAGTGGTCCTCCACACAGGCAGAAGTCTTCGTCCAGACATCATCTTCTATCTTCATCCTTCCAATGCGGAGCGGCTCCATCTTCAAGACATCCGGCGCGAAGCATCCTCTTCTGGCGATGGCTAACAAAGAATGAAGGTTCCTTTAAGGGACGTAATCCAAGATGGCATCCCTTGAATTCCGATTGGCTGATAGAATTCTATCAGCCAATCAGAATTAAAGGGTAAAAAATCCTATTGGCTGATGCAATATGAGTTTATTCTACTGGTGGCGATGTCGGGAGCGGCATTTTAGGGGTTAATAATTTTATTATAGTGTTTGTGATGGGGGAGGGCCTCAGTTTAGAGGTTAATAGGTAGTTTATGGGTGTTAGTGTACTTTTTAGCACTTTAGTTATGAGCTTTATGTTACGGCTTTGTAGCATAAAACGCATAACTACTGACGGTACAGATCTTGATGGTATAAGCTGTACTGCTCACTTTTTGGCCGGACAGGCAAACTCGTAATACCGACGCTATGGAAGTCCCATTAAAAAAGGTCTTTTTGAAAGCTGCAGAACAGATATACCTGCAAAACTCATAATCTAGCCGTATATTTGTACTGAGAGGTGTTTAGGAAGTCAGTGTAGAACATGGCAAGTACCCAATCATGATGCAAAATGCGTGTGTGTGTGAGTATGTGCCTCTTTCTCCTCCACCGCACTGGCAGCACTAAGTATTGGAGTGGCTCTTTGGTGCAAACATACAAATATCATGAGGCTCACATATGACCATCCCCCTGATCTCTCCTAACTCAGCAGCAGACAAATCACTGTGCAGCCTGTTCAGTGTTCTGTAATCCCTGACATAAAACAATAGACAGTAACTATCAGAGATCAGTACATGGCCAGGCTTAAAGGCAGAAAGAGCATGTCACCCCAGAGCTGGAGGTCGCCTCAGCCATGTGATAGAGAAACAGGCCTAGAGATCAGCACCTATTGGCTACCTTTGTAGTACTGATATACTCCGCCTGCTCCAGTGCTCTGTGGGACTCAGGGCCGCCATAAGGGGGTGACAGGGGCGACTCCTGTCAGGTGCCCAATGGGAAAGGGGGGCCCCATGAGGCAAGAACAGCTTATTTTAAAAAATTTTTTTTAACATTTTGGCAGCCACCAGAGCGTACTACAACAGAGTGCTATTGAACGTGAGAAATATTATTACAAGGAGTAAAGCATTAGCATTTGAGAGGATTTCTGAGTGTTCACTAAACCACTATGCACAGTGTGAGACAGACTTGGCACTTAAGTTTGTACAGTGTGTGACTGAGTCAGGCGGCAGATCACTTTAATTTGCAGAGGAGGTAGGAGTTACTTAGTAAATGTTTTTTATTTCTTTGTGCAATTCAGTGTGGTAGTAGTTGTGTAGTGGGGCCAGGGGTCCATAAAAACACATTTTTTTAGCAATATGTAGCAGTGTATGTATGATTATTTGACAATGCTGTAGAAATTCTATATTTAAAGCCATGTAGAAATGTTTACTCCTCAATACACAATGGTAGGTGCCCTTTTGGCAGATATGAGTTTTTTTAATTAATATATATATATATATATATATATTACATTCCAGTTTACTGCCCCTTTATGCAAGGACTTTCCAGATGCAAGGAGGCATTTAATCCAAGATGTTTACATCTACATAAAATGTTACTCTCAGACTAAGATTGCTCAGTGTTTAAAATTAGACAGGTTAACTTAACACTGTTCAGTTTAAACTACAGCTGACTTAATTTTGAAATACATACAAACAAGCCTAAATCCTGTATTTAACCATATCTAATGGTATGAGATTGAATACCACAGCTTATGGTTCCACCAAGACCATATAGAGTACAGCATTTTCAAAATCAATAAGTACAGCTGAAAGATGGGAACATTTTTTTTTTTTTATTATTTTTTATTGAGGTAAAGAATATAACAGTACATAGCAATCATTTAGAAGAATCCTCAGCCCGTGAGGGTATATAATAAGGTATACAGTACCGTACATATAGCATATATCACCACGATCTTATAAACATACATAAAGTCTTGTACTTTCACATGTAGAGAGAACAAAAACTAAAAACTGAACCAAACACTATTAAAGAAGTTCTACCTATGTGGTTAACAAAAATAATTAGAACTAACCTCAGGTTTTCAAATAAGACTATGGGGCCCTTTTGGAGCCCTTATTGCTATAAGTGTCAAAAGTTATGAAAAATTCAAATGGCCGCTACATTGTACCAGTCTTGTGTTTGATAGATTTCAAATAAAAATATGGAGCCCTTTTGGAGCCCTTATGGCTGTAATTGCCAAGATTTATGTAAAGAATTCAAAAATATAGCCTATGGGGCCATATTTAAGCCCATACAAATAGAAATCTCCGTAGACTAGTTAAATCCTTAGAAAAAATACAATAAGGAAGGCTATTATTATGTGATACTTGATATATATCGCTACCCGCTACATTGTACCAGTTTTGTGTTTGATAAAAGTGAAATTCAAGGGAATCTACGTTCCTTGGTTTACTAAGTAAACGTATACTAAGGCGAAAGCCCTAGGGGGGGAATCGGAGCCAACCAGTTTATAATATATAACTAGACAGTTGAGGCCATGAAGGTAAAGATGGGAACATTTGTACACCATATTTGAAGTGGTGCTCTTGGTTGGGGAAAATGGGGAAAAACAAACAAACATATGTCAACCTTTCAAAAGTACTTTTCTTCATCTAGCCATGTAGCCAGATCATTAATGTACAATTTTGAATTCACAGAATTATTTTTGTTTGCACATTTACAAATATGATTCTTTAAAAAGTGATCTCTTAATTTCTGCATTTTTTTTTTATCATGCATGTCACACACTGTCTCTGTTAGTGTTTCCTTGGGTGTATGTGCAAGTTTGTGTTTGAGTTTGTGTATGTGTGTGTCCATTGTCTGTTCCATTTTAGGACATTTTGAGCTTACTACTGATTATTTACATCTTTCTACAGACTTTGAGACTAATGAGACCTTTCCGGAAGTCACCAATCCACCATTTAACCTTTCAATTATTCTTTAGGAAGTTCAGGGCCCTTCCTTTCAGACACTGCATGCTGTTGTTATCATTTAGTTGGCATTTTCCTTGACAAAAAAATAATCAGAACTCCATATTTTGTTTTGTAAATCTCCTTTTTTGACAAAACTGTAGTCTACCTCATTACTTGTCAGGTCAATGTAAACAAGTGCTGAGTGTCTGTTTGGGTGTCTGTGTCTGAGTGTGTTTGTGTGTTTTCTTGCGTGTCTGCTAGAGTGTCTATATGTGAATCCTTATGTGTGAGTGTGTGTGAGTGTGTGTTTCGGTGTGTGTTTCGGTGTATGAGTGTGTCTTTGTGTCTCTGTGTTTGTGTGTTTCTACCTTTACAACATTTCCAAGTTTGATTACACTTAAAAATAAAGTGCATATACGTTTTAGTAACATGTTCAAAAATTGCACATGTAAAAGAGGGAGGGGGGCTTGATCAATGGTTAAGTCAGGGGCCCCAAAATTTCTAGTGGCAGCCTTCAAGAGCTAAGAAATTAGCATATGAGCCTACCTAGATTTAGTTTTCAACTAAGAATACCAAGAGAACAAAAAAATTGATAGTAAAAGAAAATTGGAGAGTTGGTTTAAATGACATGCCATATATGAATCATGAAAATTTATTTTAACTGTTTCACATACTTTGGGTTTCTCACCAAAATTATTTACATATCGCTTGTATAATAATGACACAAATAATTGTAAAAGCTTCCCTGGGATCCCCTTTATTCAGAAATCCTTCATTGTTTTATCTGCAATGTAGGTCCAATCCTACTCCCTCCTCCCTCCGCCGCTGGTCCACCCACCCATCTCCTGCTTTCCCCCACACCTTCTGCTAGCAACAGCAGATGAACATTACAGATGTTGGTACACACAATGTCACCATCTCTAAAGATCTGACATCTGCCTTCATATAGAACGAGAGCACCAATCGTGTTCCAGTTCCATATACAAGCAGATGCCTGGAGCTCAGGAACTCCAGAACTCAGTTGTAAATTTACATCTGAGACTGCTGGAGCATCCTGCAGCTTGGAAATATATATACATTATGTGGTACGATGAGCTTCATACCGCATGATGTATATATGCGTCCAGTTGGGTAAATGGGTTCCTCAGACCTACCAGAATAATACAAAGTAGCCAGTTTTAATAGCCTAACCCACACGCTATGCAAAAAAACACCCACATTGTAATCATAGCACCCAATTAAATTGTTTTGGGGGCGGTATTCCTAGCTTGATCTGGAATATGCTTATACATTAATTACATAGATTCCAAACAATCTTTTCAGTGTTTTATGCAAAAGTTAAAACAAACAGTACTAAATATACACAGATATGTATCTTAAATGCTTTTATGTTGAAGTTTGGGTCATATTGATACAACCCATAATAGATCAATTTTAAATTGTTTTGCGAACCTGGAGGTACAATATCTATGTTGTAACATAGTAACATAGTAGATAAGGTTGAAAAAAGACTGAAGTCCATCGAGTTCAACCTATACAAATCTAAAATACTTACAAAAAGCTCCAGTTAAGCTTAAATAACCCCATTAAAATGTGACCCATTTAATACTAGCAATCATATCCATGAATTTTGTTTATATACAGAAATTTATCCAGACTATTTTTAAATGTATCTATGGTATTGGCATTCACTACCTCCTTTGGTAATGAGTTCCACAATTTTATTGCTCTTACAGTGAAAAAACGTTTCCGTTGCAGGAGATTAAATCTCCTTTCCTCCAACCTTAAATTATGACCTCTTGTCAGAAACAATTTTCTTGGAATAAAAAGAGCTTCTGCCATCTCTGTATATGGGCCTTGAATATATTTATATAAAGTAATCATGTCACCTCTCAAGCGCCTTTTTTCTAAAGAGAACAGACCCAGTTTGGCTAGCCTCTCCTCATAGGTTAATTTCTCCAATCCCCTTATTAGCTTTGTGGCCCTTCTCTGAACTTTTTCTAGTTCTGCAATATCTTTTTTAGCAATCGGTCCCCAGAACTGCACTCCAAACTCAAGGTGAGGTCTTACCAGGGCTTTATATAATGACAGAATTATGCTTTCCTCCCTTGAATCAATGCCTCTTTTAATACATGCTAGTATCTTATTAGCCTTTGAAGCCGCTGCCCTGCATTGTGCACTCATCTTTAGCTTGTTATCTATTACTACTCCCAAATCCCTTTCCTCCTGTGTTTGGCTAAGTCTTGTCCCATTTAAAAAATACATAGCCTGCTTATTTTTACTTCCAAAATGTAGAACCTTACATTTTTCCGTATTAAATCTCATTTTCCATTCACTTGCCCATAGTTCTAATTTTAGCAAATCCCTTTGCAAAGAGAGTTCATCCTGCTCTGACCTAATGACCTTACTTAACTTAGTATCATCTGCAAAAATAGAGATGTCGCTATTTAATCCTTGCTCCAAGTCATTTATAAAAATATTAAAAAGAACAGGGCCCAGTACTGATCCCTGGGGGACGCCACTGATTACCTTTGTCCAATCTGAGTATGATCCATTTACTGCTACTCGTTGCTCCCTATCTTTTATCCAGTTATTTATCCATGAGCTAACATTTTCAGCTATTCCCAGTCCCTTAATTTTGTGCATTAATCTCTCATGTGGCACTGTATCAAATGCCTTTGCAAAATCTAAGTATATCACATCAACTGATTCCCCTTTATCTATATTTTTACTTACTTCCTCGTAGAATCTAATTAGATTAGTTTGACATGATCTATTTCTCCTAAAGCCATGCTGATTAGAACTCATAATCTTGTTTACACGAATATGCTCATCAATATAATCCCTTATAATCCCTTCAAATATCTTCCCCACTATTGATGTCAGACTAACTGGTCTATAGCTTCCTGGATCATCCCTGCTTCCCTTTTTGAAGAGTGGCACCACATCAGCTTTACGCCAATCCTGGGGTACCATGCCTGAGGATAATGAGTCTTGAAAAATTAAGAGTAAAGGTTTGTCTATAACAGTGCTAAGTTCACTTAACACCCTTGGGTGTATTCCATCTGGGCCTGGAGTTTTATTTACCTTAATATTTTTTAGTTTTTTCCTGATATCCTCTAAACAAAACCCAGTTAGTGGTATGGACTGGCATGTTCTATTCTGTTCCAAAGTATCATTCAATGGTTCCTCTCTTGTGTATACTGAAGAAAAAAACTGGTTTAGTACCTCAGCCTTCTCCCTGTCATTATTTATCATGCTACCCTCCACACATTTTAATGTACCTATATTATCCTTCTTAGACTTTTTGCTATTTATGTACTTAAAGAACCTTTTAGGGTTAGACTTAGAATCCTTGGCAATTAATTTTTCATTTTCAATTTTGGCTAATTTGATTGCTTTTTTGCATGCTTTGTTACATTCCTTATAAATATTGTATGCTGAGTCTGTACTATTTTCTTTTAATAATTTAAATGCCCTACGTTTTTTCCTAATTTCTTTTAACACATTTTTATTTAGCCATAACGGCTTAGTTTTTTTTATTTTTATTTTTATAACCATATGTAAATGTGTAGTTTGTGTTATGTAAGAGAAACAAAAAAGGCTTTGGAGGATAGAATAGTGGAACATCAGGAACATTTGCAGTTTAATTTGTCAAAATGTGATACTTGGTATGATAACTCAGGTTCAGATTGATTAATTGCGTGCCTAAACAATGTAAAGAGGGTTAGAGTGAGATAATATTAAAGAAGAGAGAGGTATCAGGGCCGCCATCAAGGGGTGACAGGGGTGACTCATGTCAGGGGCCCAATGGGAAAGGGAGGCCCCATGAGGCAAGAACAACTTATTTAAAAAAAATGTTTTTTTTTTATTTATATTTTGGCAGCCACCAGAGGGTACTACAGCAGAGTGCTATTGAGCGGGGGAAATATTATTACAAGGAGTAAAGCATTAGTATTTGAGAGGATTTCTGAGTGTGCACTAAACCACTATGCACAGTGTGAGACAGACTTTACACTTAAGTTTGTACAGTGTGTGGTTGAGTCAGACGGCAGATAACTCAAAGATGAGCAGCATGGAATCTTGAGAACAAGGATGGAGCATGCACATCACGGCAGGAACCCAGGAATGATCCTCCACAGAGTAACCCTTCCAATGTACCAGATACTGCAGTTGTCTGCACCTATATCTGGAGTCCAGGATCTTAGCAACCCCATAATCAGGGTCACCACGGACCAGAAGCGGAGGAGGTGGAGCTCGGAGCTGAGTATTTCTATTCCTGATGTAAGGCTTGAGTAGTGAGATATGGAAGACTGGGTGTATGCACAGAGTTTTGGGCAAGGCCACTTTGTATTCAACAGGAGACAGTCTTTTCAGAACTTGTAAGGACCAATAAACCTAGGCCCCATTTTGTGACAGGGTTGACATAGACGAATGTGTCGAGTAGAGACCCAAACACGTTCACCCTCTGAGAGGGCACGACAGAAGCTCTATGACGATCAGCAAACTTCTTATATCTAGAGACAGCTGAACGTAGCTGAGAGTGAATACGTTGCCAATGAGTGGTGAGTTCAGTAATGTGTCAGTCTGCAGCAGGAACCCAAGTGGACTTTGCAGAAAGAGGGAAGACACGAGGTCAATACTCTGCTGCAGCTTGAAATGGTGAACATCCAAGAGAAGAGTGCCAATGAGTGTTTCTTGTTAGCTCCGCTAGGGGTAACAACTCGGACCAGTTGGTATGGAGGGCGTTGACAAAGGCTCTAATATAAGCCTCAAGATCTTGGTTTACTCTCTGTTAGACCATTTGTCTGAGGATGGTAGCCAGAAGACAAGGAAACTGTGGTTCCAATTAATTTACAAAAGGCTCTCCAAAAGGTAGAAATGAATTGTGGACCTCAGTCGGAAACAATATTCACAGGAATGCCATGAATTCGTACCACATGCAAAAGGAAAAGAGATGATAATTCTTTGGCAGAAGGCAGTTTTGTTAGGGGTACAAAATGAGCCAGTCTGGAAAAGCGATCCACCAAAACCCAGATAACTGTATGGTGGTCAGAAGGAGGAAGGTCCACAATGAAAGCCATTGTTATGTGTGTCCATGGTTGTTTGGGAATGGACAATGTTTGGAACAAGTTGGGAGGGGAGTTTTGTTGTACAGGCTTTTACATAATCCTGAGAGTCAGCCTTCATAGTAGGCCACCAAACGTGTTGGGAAAGACGCTTAAAAGTCCTTGTCAAACCAGATTGTCCTGTCATGATCCCAGGATAGTACGGGAGTGCGTAGGTTCAGAGGTACAAAAAAGATATCGGAAGCCACGGGGCTTCAGGAGGTTTATTGGACTGGGTATGTTGCAGTCTTTGAAGAAGGGTAGTATTCAATTGAGCCACCACACAGGAGGGAGGTATGATATGTTAAATAGGAGCTTCAGAGGAATCACTTGAGTGAGGAAACTGCCAGGAAAGGGCATCCGCCTTCTTGTTTTTGGTCCTAGGAAGATAAGAGACCACAAAGTTAAAGCGGGAAAAAAACAAGGCCCACCTGGCCTGTCAAGGATTGAGTCGATGAGCAGTCTCTAGGTAAGTCAGATGCCTTCCAACCAAAGACACCATTCAGTCAAGGCCATCTTAATGGCTAAGAGTTCACGATTACCCACATCATAATTCCTCTCTGCAGGAGCAAAACGTTCAGAGAAAAAGTCTACAGGGTGCGACTTGGAGGTTAAAGGATCCCTTTGAGTTAGAACTGCTCCAGTCCCTATCTCGGATGCATCAACCTCTAAAGTGAACTGTAGGTCAGGATCAGGTTGGCAGAGCACAGGAGCAGAACAAAAAGCCTGTTTAAACGAGTAAAGGCATATATGGCCTCAGGGGGGCAATGTTTACAGTCTTTGTTCCATTTTGCCAATTCTGTGTGTGGAGTGACTGTTTGGGAAAATTCCTTTATAAACTTGTGGTAATAATTGGAGAACCCCAAGAATCTCTGCAATTCCTTTAATGAATTAGGTTGGGGCCACTCTAAAACTGTGGTGAGTTTATCAGGATCCATGGCAAAACCTTCTTTCGAGATGACATAGCCAAGGAACTGGATCTGAACTTGGTCAAACTCACATTTTTCTGGTTTGGCTACTAAAGAATTGTCCCTGAGACATTGAAGTACCTGTCTCACGTGCTTATGATGCTCTTCCTGAGTGGAAGAGAAGATAAGGATGTCATCAAGGTAGACGATAACAGTGCGATTGAGGAGGTCATGGAAGACATCATTGACAAATGCCTGGAAGACTGCAGGGGCATTACACAGCCCAAAGGGCATTACAAGGTACTCGTAATGCCCTGATCTTGTGTTGAAGCTGGTCTTCTATTTGTGGCCTGAGAAGATACAGAACAGATTGTATGCCCCATGTAAGTCCAACTTGGTGAAGAAGCAAGCATTCTGGAGTGAGTCATAGAGCTCGGTGATCAAAGGAATGGGATAGCGGTTCTTGATAGTTATATTATTCAAGGCCCTGTAGTCGATGCAGGGCCTAAACCCACAATCCTTCTTACTGACGAAATAGAAGCCTGCCCCAGCAGGAGAGGAGGAGGGGCGAATGAAGCCTTTAGCTAGATTCTCTTGGATATACTTCTCCATATATTTGGTTTCAGCTTTGGAGAGTGGATAAGTCCTCCTTTTAGAAAGTAGGGCTCTGAGAAAGAGGTCAATTTTGCAGTCATAAGGACGGTGGGGTGGTAGCACGTCAGCTGCCTTTTTCTCAAACACATCTGCAAAGTCTGTATAAACTGAGGGAAGGTTTGGAGGATTCTGTATACTGGCTATGGGGATATGGAGCAGAGGAGTGACTTTAGCAAGGCAGGAATGGAAATAGGGGGTACCCCAGGAGGACAGTTGCCCTTCAGCCCAGTCGAACTGTGGATTGTCTATACGAAGCTAAGGAAGACCAAGGATGACAGGCTGTGCTGGGGAATGAATGATCTCGGAACTGCAGCTGTTTGGTATAAAGGACTCCCACAGTCAGGGTCAGGGGTGCTGACTCAAAATGGATCAACCCTGAACCAAGGGGGGTGCCATCCAAAGTAGTTATTTTGAAACAATGTCTTTTCTGCAGAAGAGGCAAGCCAGCTTTAATCATAAAACAGTGATCCAGAAAGTTGAATTAATGAAGGCTTGAGTGTGGACAATATTCTGAAGAAAGGTAAGGGTTACAGGTACCAGAATCCGAGTGGAGTAAGGGGATTTAGTAGTGATCATGCTTAGAGGTACCCCAGTGTTATCCCCTAAGCCTTGGCTTTTCCCGGCCGAAGGTCACAATCCTTAAATTGGTGGGTGTTAGACCCACAATAAAAACATAGTCTCAATCTCCTTCTCTATCTTTCAGATTCTGAAGGTTTGAAGGAGGAGAGATCCTTGGGTTCCTCCACTGGCGTAACTGGAGCTGTTGAAGGGGTAGAGGATACTGCCGAACTCGGACGAATAGGAGGACAGGAGGGAAGCACCCTCCTAGTTCTGTCTCTTTCGACTTGTATCTCCTGGAAGCGAGAGTCCAGACTGATACAAAGCGTTATAAAGTCATCCAAAGAAGAAGGAACAATAGAATAAGTGAGTTCATCTTTGATGCATTCATGCAGACCCCTCCTAAAGGCTGCCTTGAGAGCACTGCCATCCCAAGTGGTTTCAAGTGCCAAGGTGCGAAACTCGATGGTGAATTGTGCCACAGTTCTATTGCATTGGCGGAGGTCCAGGAGAGTGAATCCTGCAGCAGAGGTACGGCCAAAAGTCCCAAAGACAGAAGATAATGCAGAAAAAAAGCATCAGCATCATGCAGGAGTAGAGCGTTCTGTTCCAAAAGGGCAGAGACCAAGGCTAGGGCCTTGTGTTTCAGTAACGAAATGATAAAGGTGACCCTTGACTGGTGAGACTGAAAGGTGTGAGGATCATTGGGAAGTAAAGCCTGCATTGGTTAAGAAAACCCCTGTAATCAGTAGTACCTTTATACTTGTCAGGCAATGGTATCTGGCGAATACTTCCAGAAGCTGAGGAAGAAGCTGCAGTACTAGGAGCAGAGACTGGCGGTACAACAACAGGGGTGGTATTCCTCGCTGAAACTAGTAAAAAGAGTTGAGCGGTTATAGCCTCTATCTTGGAATCTATATTCTGCAACTGTGTGGTATGAGTTCCCAACATCTTTCCCTGAAGATAAACTGCTTGTGCCACCTCATCTTGCTCCATGGCCTAAGTATAATTTAATGCTCTTGGGATACCCCTCTATCAGACCAAACTCGGCCAGTTGTCTTGTTATCCCGGCATTGAGCCGGAATGATAGGGAATATCCCAGAGCAGAGTAGTTTTGCAAGATGAGATAAATGACACTCACCACAGGCAGGACAGTCCTTGGCGGCAACAGGCAGGAAACCAGAGACAAACCACTAGAGTGGTCAGGCAGGCAAGGTTTGGCAACAGTAAGGCAGTCCAGGGGTAAACCACTAGGATGGTCAGGCAATCAGGGTTTGGCAACAGTAAGGCAGTCCAGGGGTAAACCATCAGGATGGTCAGGCAGGCAGGGTTCGGCAACAGTAAGGCAGTCCAGGGGTAAACCATTAGGATGGTCAGGCAGGCAGGGTTCGGCAACCGTAAGGCAGTCCAGAGATAAACCACTAGGATGGTCAGGCAGGCAGGGTTTGGCAACAGTAAGGCAATCCAGGGCAAATAGGGGTTAACAGATAGAGTGGTCAGACTAGCAAAGTTCAGCAGCAGTATCAATCTAGCAGTTAAGGGTTAAAGAGGCAGAGTGGTCAGACAAGCAGAGTCAGCAACAAAAAGACAAACAGCATACAAATCAATAACACCCAGGAGAACAGTAAGTAACACCTATACTTGGGCAGAGATAGATAGGAGTGAAGTTACTTACATAGGTGCAGGATTCGCGCCACAGGAGATCCAGACCAGCTTCTGCAGGAGGAAGCGTGCGGCGATGACATCACCGCTGCACACAGAGAGGAGCCGACTCCCCCCTAAGCAACAAGCAGACAGCAGGCGCCGCGTCCCTAGCAACAGCTAGAGCAGCGTGGCACGACATAGATAACAGCCATGCATTTTAAAATCAACACTACATTTTTTTAAGTTTCATGAGATGATTAAACAACTGGTCTGGTTGTTCCCTTTTTGCTTTAATTGTTATCTCCTCAAATCTGATCAGAGTAGCATCCTCTTCAGTGAATTGGAATATATTAGCGCCTTGTACTACCTCCTATTGTCAGTTAGATCCATTTTCACAATCCATATCCCTTAAAACAGTTAATACAAAAAATGAAACACTTCTGGGTGTCTTATTGAATATCCTTAATAAGGGTGGTGTAGGTTAATCAATCAATAAATAGAATCCACAGGTAGAACCCAGCACTCACACAATATAACAACTTCCAGGGTGCCCCTCAAACTAAATGCACAATAACTCCAGAACAGAAGGCTCTCTCCGGTTTTTAACAACGACTTTACTGCAAAACAGAAATGTTAATGTTTTCGGGCATACACCTGTCCTCAGACATGAAATAACAAAAGATCTTACCACCTTATAAGTGCTCCCCACCTTCATCCCAAATGTGTGCTGCTCTGCCACATTCGGAAACTCTGCAGCGTCCAACCAGTACCACTGCGCATGCGCCAGCCGGGCTATGGAGCACCATCTGGGCCAACAGAAAAAGGCAATATTAATTATATTATTATATTGATAAATATATATACACAAATTACGCTTACTGATTCCAATGAGTAATCCTAGTGTGTTAAGCACCGGATCCAGGAGAGTACTTAGCTTAAACTGTCACTATAACAATGATATATTTATACATACTAGAGTGTAACCAACAATGATCCTCTCAATCTAGGCTACCTGTAGTGGTCCCTAAGTATAGAGGAAATGGATTAGTATCCGAGTAGACTCATAAGAAGCAATGGAAATTCCACTGACAGGAATGGCTGCTACAGGTGCAGTTAATGTGTAACCTACAGGGGATTAACGCAGAACAAATATTTTGTTCATCCATGGAGAAATGAGCATTATTATATCAACTACAGGGTTACATGTACTACCACACATATAATATACATGCTAAACTGTCCCTGTGGAAAATTTTACATAGGGAAGACCCTGGATGACATAAGGACAAGGATGTTTAATCACCTTTCAGCTATACTTTCTGCCCTGGTGTCTGGCAGTGCTGATCAGCTGGTGGATAGACACTCTTTGGCCCAGGGTCATTCTGTATCTGATCTTAGATATATCATTATTGATCATATCCCTGCCCCCACTAGAGGGGGGTGATAGGGGCAAGATGCTCCTTCAAAGGGAATCAAAATGGATATATATCCTTGATACCCTGGTGCCAAAAGGGCTGAATATGTTTTTTGATCTCCATTGCTACTTATGAGTCTACTAGGATACTAATCTGTTTCATATATACCTAGGGACCACTACAGGTAGCCTAGATTGAGAGGATCATTGTTGGTTACACTCTTGTATGTATAAATATTGATCCGGTGCTTAACACACTATGATTACTCGTAGGAATCAGCAAGCATAAGTTGTATATATATATATATATATATATATTTATCATAGATGACTTGTGTGAGCCTCCCTAAGCAAATTATATTGCCGGCCTTAGTTAAATCCTATCATATTGTCTGGTAGTTTTGTATTTGTTTACACATGTATTTTTTTTTTTTATATAATTTTTTATTGAGGTTTTGCGATAGAAAACAGCGTACAATGATAGCCTTGTAACAGAAAAGACAGGTATATCATTATCATTACACATGTATTTTAATATTGCCTTTTTCTGTTGGCCCAGATGGCGCTCCGTAACCCAACTGCCGCATGCGCAGTGGCACTGGTTGGAAGCTGCAGAGTTTCTGGATGTGGCAGAGCAGCACACATTTGAGATGAAGGTGGGAAGCACTTATAAGGTGGTAAGATCTTTTGTTATTTCATGTCTGAGCACCAGTGTATGCCCGAAAATGTTAACATTTCTGTTATGCAGTAAAGTCGTTGTTAAAAACCAGAGAGTGCCTTCTGTTCTGGAGTTATTATTTTTATATATATATATATATATATATATATATATATATATATATATATACTATATTGAAAGAGTAAGGCACTCACCGGGTCTTTTTAATAAATTCCTTTATTGTAGTGACATTTCGGGTTTTATCCCGTTTTCAAACCAGCAAGAAACATACATACAGTACTCACCAAACGTATATACAGACCCATTACCTGCCCCCACCGCTGCTCGTGTGCACACCGGAACCCATCGCAATCACGTGGTCAGTCACCACATCCGGTATTGCCATGGGAACCTGACGCCACGATGCAGCCAAAAGTGCTTTAAAAGAAAAACATTCAAAACAAGGAGATGGACAAAATTCACATGTATATGTACAATCACCACAGGACAAGAGTAAATAACAGCTAGATTGATTAGTCTGAACCACTAGCGATGTCGGGTTATCCACAATGTAGGCAAAATGCCTTGTCTCGAGCTCCACCAATCACACATGAGTATTGAGCCAGTGCCAACAACAATGTCAATCACTGTGAAGCAGACCGATCATCGTTAGTGTCGAGATTATTGCTGTAGTTTATCTGAGCATACCAGAACAATTGACCTGTAATGCAGATAAGGCTATAACATTATTAAACACTCTTATCCCTCCAAACACGCCTATTGTCCGTTACCTAGCGCAGACATAAAGAAAAAAGATACAGCCAAGATAACAGATCCTAATACAGATATTAAACATCCAATGCAGCGCTCCAATACCCATTCTGATGTATTACATGATGTTAATATATCATCCCAATTACAGGTCCCAGACAGAACCAAAACATTCATGTTAGTAAACCACATCAGATGAAAGATTAAAATCAGTACCAGCCAAATAGGTGTTACCCAAACTTGAAAACTGAAAACATCGTTAAACACACTAGTCATGAAATACGGCAAAGGGGGGTATATAAAAACTGGCAGTTCAAACAATAACAATGTAATTCAGTACATTATCTCTAGGTTAACCTATACTGCATAGAAATGGCTACATATCCCCATATCTAAAGCTAATCGTATTTACAGACACCCATATAGTTAGATATTATTGGGTAAAATACTAGTAAGCATCTCAATAGTACAAAAATTACATAGAATAGATCTCTTCAAAGATAAAATTGTACCATTCAGTAATACTAGTTAAAAAAACAGGTATTAACTTAATAAGAACATGCTGCAGCCTACAGCCAAAAAGGGGGAGTCCATGTATGTTAAAACATAGTCTCATGTATAAATACTACTGCTACCTAGAATTCATGGATCAAAACACTCTCATTATTCAACATCATTATATATAATGGATCATAGACTCTCATAGAAAGCAGTGCCAGTCTAAGTGGACGTTGAGACCCTGTGGTGCCATAGTGCCCAGTTCATATATCCACCTTGATTCTCGTTGTAACGGTCATATATAGGTATAAGTATATATTTGTTTAAAAAAGCATCATATATATGTAGAAATATTTATTTATGAATAAATAGAACATATTCTGTTATGTTAAGAACATTGGAATATGAAATATTCATATTTTCTTGTTGACAAAATACAAACTGGGCTCAGCACTGAATGTAATCTTCTTAAAGATTCCTTTTAATAGGTGGGTGCACGTAGATGGGGTTACTGCTTACCCCTATAAACTGCAAAAGTCCAAAAAGAAATTCCACACACCACAGATTATCTCCAAAGATTATTCTTTTATTTCAAAACGCATCATGTGACGTTTCAGCCTTACATGCCTTAATCATGCATGTGTTATTAAGGCCTGTGAGGCGGAAACATTGCATGATGTGTTATAAAATAAAAGAATAATCTTTGGAGATAATCTGTAGTGCTGTGGAATTTCATATCTCATGTTGGGTTAGCGCTAATGAGATTATGTTATGGTGTTTGCGTGAGAATGGGGTGTTTTTTCCACTTTTTTCTATGGGGAAATAATTGAACGATCACGCAATATTCGATGTTCAGATTTTTGTGCTAATCAGTTTACCTCTTGCGTAAATTTTTTGTAATTTGAACACAACCTAATTGGTGCGAAAAAGCAACGTACCGCTCCACTTGTAATCTAGCCCTGAATGTTTAAAAATATTTTAATTTAATGATATCTTATTTTTTTATATGATAATTACACTTTAAAAAAACTACAGAAAGATGTAAGTTTTGTGACCACCACTTAAACAAAAAGAATAAATTGGTACCGGTGCTGCCCCTTTAAATAGACATGTTAGACTTTTTAGAAGAAGAGAGAAATAGGGACTTTAGTAGCACTCATTCTTTTCCTAGGGTAACACATAATAGATCAAACTTTAATTGTATAGATTTTAAAATACAGATAACCTCTGTGGAGTCACTCCACTGTTTCCTGGCCGATAACGAGAAACCTCGGCTTCAGGTGACAGAAGTGACTACACGCAATTAAAATAAATTATGCCAAAGATAAGTCTTCATCCAAGTGGCTTCTTCTATCTTTTTTAATAAAAAATGTTGACCTGCCACTGCCTGCACTGATATCATGTGAGTGTGACATGATGCTTCACTAGTGTCTCTGACTACAGGGGTTAGTGTTTCTGTTTTACCTATTGGTGTTTATGTGTGTGTATGTGTGTGTATGTATGTATGTATGTACGTGACTGTGTGTGTATTTATGCATGTATGTGTGTGTATGTTTGTGGAACCAGCAATTACAGACCTTGTTACTACAGCAAAGGGGCACGGGGGTAAACAGTGTCACTATACAGTACCACTATATACAGTACGGGGGGCTGGACCATGTCACATACTACTGTGGTCACTTTATAAAGTACTGGGGCGGGTAGGGTCAGGCCAGCCATCTCACTGGCAGATTACAGACTGTGTCACTGATTCACTATATACAGTACTGGTGGGTTAAACAGTGTCACTATATACAGTAATAGGGGGTCAGACCATCTCACAGACTGTGGGCACAAGGTACCTCCTTTTGCAGACATGTAATCTGATTCACTTTTTTTTCTGTGTTAAATGTAAAAAAAAAGATATGTATCAAATTATCAAATTCACTTTTTTTGGGGGGGGGAGGGGTTGGGGGCCCTTCTTAGATTTTTGCACCTGGGTCCTGTGAATTCTAGTTACACCTCTGATCCCACTAAATAATTTAGTTTGATGATTAGGTTCTTAATAACAAATACTTAAATAGTAATAATTGTGTTTAATGGTCATTCATATAGGTTTTTGGAGAAAATAATCTCAAAAATAAATTTTAAGATCTTTTTTAGATATTCTTGTGCTTTCATATGAGAATACAAAAACAATTATTTAAAGATTTTAAAATATGGCCAAAACTTTTGTTAATGCAAAATTTGAATTTCTCAGGGAAATTAAAAAAGCCAAAGAATTGTAAATGTAAAAATACTTGTAGATGTGGTAAAGATATTTGGTGTTGGTCAATAGCTTTAACTAAATCTTCTATTTATTGTTTTTTGTATTTTCTTCTTTTTATTTTCCAAAAGTCGGTGGCAACTAATATCTTTTTCTGTGTTTTATTTATATTTGTGGTGCATCTGTTTGTGTGTGTCCTTGTCTATTCGTGTGTCTGTTTACGCGTCTGTGTAAAACATTTACAAGATTAAAAAAATCGTACAACAAAAATGCGCACATAGATGTAGAAAATACTGGTCACAATGAGTTTTCAAATAGTTTTTTAAAGAATAATTTTATAATAATGATTCCTATTTTATATTTGTTGCTATGCAGTGAGAATACTAACCTACTTACCAATAGGTGACCTTAATATACAGGTATATATAAGCCAACATATCACGCATATCATAGAAGTTAATGATCAAAATATTCTGATTGCCAAATTATTTTTAGATAATGCTGATTAATTAGAACAATACATGCTATGATTTTTCATTTTAGACATTTTTTTTAATATTGGCATATGAAGAACAAACAAAAATAAAACCAATTTTTTATATACACTTGTGTTATCTCCCACTTCATATCCCAGCATGTGGGCTTTCAGGACAAGAAACATGTAGACTGAAACTCAGCAGGAGTGGAGGCATGATCAGTTTAAAAATAAACCCACAGCCTCATGCTGTGGTTTCTGTTAGTTATTGACTTTGAGGGTGGGGGGTGTTTACAATGAAGACATCAGAATATTATCTTTGAACAAGTTTCCTTTGCTGTCCTTGGATTTCAGTTTTCACAGCTTTGAAGAATGTAAATGAATAATTACATCATTTTTACTTTGAGCATTTTGTATTTGAAGCCCATTTTCTTCAGTTTTCTTTTCAACTGCATAATTCTATACATTTCCCAACATATAAATACATATACCATCAATTGCAAGGATATTAGTTAAAGGGACATTCAAGCCAAAATTAAACTTTTATGATTTAGATAGAGCATACAATTTTAAACAACTTTCCACTTGACTTCCATTATCAAAATGTGCACATTCTTTTTTTAGTTACCCTTAAGGACTGAATAGTCTACTTTGGGATACCAATGAAATAACACACCCTTATTCAAACTTTATTACCCCCCCTTATTTCTCGAAATAAGGACACAACAACAGAGCTGGGAGGAAGAAGGTCCCATATATTTAAATGGATATTGTGCATGATAACCATAACTCCTACTTTGGGAGGTAGAGGCCCAACTTTGGTTCGGGATATGACAGAGTCCCCCGGATGACACCGCCCCATCAGATGTTAGTCAAGGGGGTTAGGACCCTAGGCTTGGACCTAGTGACGTCGCCTTTCCTCCAGCCTGACCAATCACTCCACCCCAATGCTTCAAAATTAGACCATTTCCTCTAGCCGCTAGAGCAAACTATAACTCCTGCCCTTAAGGGGCCCAGCTCTTGACTGCTGAAAGAGCCGAATAAGAGGCTGGTGGAGGCCCAAACATTACAAACACGGGCTTACCCAAGGCTAGCCCGACTAAACCTACCCCCACCATGTTAACAAAAGCCGAAACACAGCCGCTGCTCATGCCGCCCATCATGTCACTTATCTAGGGAAGGGAGGGTGGGCAACTCCAATGTCTTGAAGAAACACCGGAGGAAAGAGGCAGAACTCTCCAGAAAATCTGTTCTTAAACCTCAAGGTGAGTCACTCCCCTTAAACTGCAACATTGTTGCATATCCATCTTTCCTTCACATTCCTATCCCTGCCAGGCTACAGTCCTTAATACATTTCATTCCCACTAGGGGTCACTACACTATCATTTTGAGTAATTAGCTCCTACTGAGTATGTGCAAGATTTTACAAAATTTATGTATATGCATTTGTGATTGGCTGATGGCTGTCACATGATTCAAGAGGAGTGGAAATAGACATATCTTTGAAATTTGTCAGAAAAAACTTTACTACTCATTTGAAGTTTAGACTAGGTGCTATTGCATTGTCTTTTTATCATGTATTTGTTGATTATGAAAATCTACTCTATATACTGGTCCTTTAAAATGTTTTCTCCTGAAGACCAGAAATGCATGTTCAAATGTCCTCTCTCAAATAAGCAAATCTCTGCAAATTAAACACTTCATTTATCAAGCTACAGGGGCAGCTATGGAACACTTGTGGTGCACACTCGCTAATACAAGTCTGCTAACAGTAAGAAGAAAAAAGCAGCTGTTATAAGACCTCTATTTCCAAATCTCTCCTGAATTCTGGTTGAGTTAAATCACCTTGCACTCATTCTTCCAGAGTGATTGACAGGCCCTGCTCTCACTTGATTTATTACTCAAGAGCAGGGCAGAACTGCTCATCTGCTGCATACTCACCATGAACAGAGACATTTTCATGATAAATGGAACCATTTCATCCCTTATTAGACATATTAGACTATACACACAATAAGCACTATCGCATGTAACATCAAAGTATACTTACTATATGGCATCACCTCACCAATCACATTATAACTTAAAACCTTTAATATACAAATAATTATTTTTAGTGTTAATGAGTAAGGGGATTTTGTTATTGCACGGATTAAGATGTGGTTAACAATATACTGTGATATAACTATAAGTGCTTTAGTGTATTTTTAGCATCTAGACTCTTGCCTACAAATATTTAACATTTGTACAACCTTGCTTTTATTTTGAACTTTTTTTAAAGCTTGGGCATATTGAATGTGGAGAAGAAATGAAAACAGTATAGGGTTTAACCGCTGGTATGGCATAGACATTGGCTGTTTTGTGCAAAATCTAGCTCTGATTTTGTTTCTGTTTAAATGCATTACTAGTACATTTAACTGCAATGTATTTACAATAATGCTGAAAGCATGTTTTAATGATTTAAAGGGGCAGTAACATCATATGTTTTCTTTCATGCTTCAGATAGAGTGTGTGATTTTAAACAAATATCTGGTTCACTTCCATTATCTACTTTGCGTCTTAATCAATCTACTTTGCGTCTTAATGCCTTAATCAATTATACAAATGAAACCCGTAAATATTTTAAAAGGCTCTGAGAATGAATATTTCATTATTATATTACTAACCTAATATGTTTAACTTTTTATCTTGGCATTCATTGTTGAAACCTCATATACTAAGACCTTGAAGACCGCCTCTTATCTCAGTGCATTTTGATAACTTTTCACAGCTAGACAGCGTTAGTTCATGTGTGCCATATAGATAACATTGCACTCACTCCTGCGGAGTAACCTAGGAGTCAGCACTGATTGGTTAAAATACAAGTCTGTCAAAAGAACTGAAATAAGTGTGCAGTCTGCAGAGGCTTAGATACAAGGTAATCATAGAGGTAAAACGTATATTAATATAACCGTGTTGGATATGCAAAATTGGGAAATTAGTAACAAAGGGATTATCTATCTTTTTAAACAATAAAAATTCAGGAGTAGGCTGTCCCTTTAATCACTGCTGAAGATGGATTTACCTATGCTGGACTAGATTGCAAGTGGAGCGGTATTTAGCGTTCACGCTTGAGCGCTAATAATGCTGAATTATTACAAGTTGAAAGTAATTTTTTGTGTGAGAGCGAAAGGTGACGCCTCTAACTTCAGGACTTCGGATATCGCAATTGCGTTAACTTCTCCCCATAGACTTAAATGCAGGGCACAAACTGGAAAAAACTAACACTTATTGCTTGCGCACTATCCCTACAGGAGTTAAACCTAAAGGCGCTAACCCCAGGTAATCATGAATATTTTACATTCCAATGTTCTTAACAAGAAAATGTTATATTTATTTTTAAATATATATTTCTATATGTATTGGGTACTTGTAAAGCGCGACTAATCACCCATAAGGGTCTGAAGGCGCTGCTCATTTTATCGACCTCGGAAGGATGAAAGGCTGAGACGACCTCGCCAGGGATCGAACCTGCAACCCTTGGGCTGCTACAGAGCTCAGCCACAGTGCCTTAGCATGCTGAGCTATCTGTCTGGCTATATATATATATATATATATATATATATATATATATATATATATATATATATATATATATATATATATATATATATATATATATATATATATATATATAGATATATAGATATATATATATATATATATATATATATATAGATATATATATATATATAGATATATATATATATATATATACAGCTGATGTATTTTTTAAAAAAATATATATATATATATATATACATACATACTATTTAGAAATATATAGAACATTTCCCCCTATGTAAAGAACATTGGAATGTGAAATATTTACAGTACAAACACAGTAGAACACATTATTTAATTTAAAATTGAATAAAAATTATTTTTCTTGTTTTCAGGTGTTTGAGTGGAAAGGGCTCCAAAGTAAATTTACATATGTATATATGTGTTTATATGTGTATGTATGCATGTACTTATGTACAGTATATATATACATAAATACACATATTTAGACATGTATATGTATGTATTTATACCATAAAGCCCTTTCCATTTAAATACCTTGTCATATACCATATACATTTTAACCCTTATAACTTTTAAAATATTTATATTAATATTTTTATTAGATAGTTACACTTTATCATGTTTACCTTCAACTTGTAATATGTGCACAGGTTGAAATATCTCTTCCGTTTTAAAGTTAACCTGCACTTGTAATCTAGACCATTATGTTTGCTGTATCACTAAAACGTAAAATAGCAATATGGCTATTTAACAAACAATGAACCCAGTGGTTAATGAAGAAAAGATACTAGAAGATACAAGCAGGAGCCAAAGTATATGATGCAGAATACGCAGCACACTAATTAGATAGTAAGTCCAAGACTAGGGGTCAGGCAACAAATATCATACAAAGAACACTGGGCAATTATCTAAAACCTAAGCTGGGTAATACACTGTGCATATATTCATGAAGTAAGTGTTGCAGTTTTGCAAAAGAAACATCTAGTAGGCAAGCCTGGTAAAACACTGTTATTCATACTACAAGATGTTGTTCTGTTGAAATTTACAGTAAGCACAATACACAAGCAGGCAAAGCCATATACAGGTATACAGACAGAAAATGATTAAATCATGTGGGGTCAAGCACCACCATTTAGACATCAAGGGGTCGATCCGATAAAAATCGTCGCCCGCAAAAGTCGGCGACGCCAATATTTGCGCGGGTTTGGTATCCTATATACGGCGTAACCTAGAAGTTAAGCGCATATATTTCTGCCGTCGCCCGTAGTTTTTTGGGCCATAGGCAGGTATACCAAACCCGCGCAGTTTGGTATCCAATATACAGCGTAAGGACTTACGTGGCGAAAATGGAGAAATCTTACTCCATTTTCACCTTGCCACAAAAAGCAGCCGTAAGAAGCCTTACGCTGACTATTGGAGCCCCGTAACTCCCTAAACTGGCTGCTAAAATAAACCTAACACCTAACGCATGCGCAATGTCTATCTCCCTGTCAACCGCGATCTGCTAAATTAAACCTAACACCTAACGCATGCGCAATGTCTATCTCCCTGTCAACCGCGATCTGCTAAATAAAACCTAACACCTAACGCATGCGCAATGTCTATATCCCTGTCAGCCGCGATCCCCCGCCGCAATCCCTAATAAAGTATTTAACCCCTAAACCGCCGCCATCTACATAAACTAACTCCCTACTGTGAGCCCCTAAAACCGCCACCATCTAACTGATCTATCCCCTAATGTGAACCCCTTACACCGCCGCCATCTATATTAAAATTATTAACCCCTAATTTAATCTACCTACCCCGCCGCCAGCTATATTATCTATATTAACCCTAAGCATATTATAGTTAATATAGTTATTATATTATATATATTAACTATATTAACCCTAATTATATTAGGGTTAATATAGTTAATATAGTTACTATAGTATTTATATAAACTATATTAACTCTATCTAACCCTAACACCCCTAACTAAATTCTTATTAAATAAATCTAATTCATATTATAAACTAAATTATTCCTATTTAAATCTAAATACTTACCTATAAAATAAACTCTAAGATAGCTACAATGTTATTAATAATTACATATTAGAAGTGAAAGAGAGAGTGCCTAATGGTGTGATATCGTTTGAGATCAAATAGATATGATTACTATACACTTCCGCCAAATGGATACTCACAAAAGAGTCGGCACTCACAAGTAGTGCATACAGGCAGGCTGACCTTTGTACAGCAGTCAGTACGCTGAATCTGTCAGATTAGTGTTGTAGATCTGTTGTAATAAAAGAGGGAGAGAGCGCCTAATAGTGCAATATTGTCTGTACCAAAAAAGACACACAGAAAAACAAGGGGGGCAATCAGGTGGATACTCACAAAAAAGTTGGCACTAACAAGTAGTGCATTTGAGCAGGCTGACCTTTAAACAGCAGTCAGTACGCTGTACTACTAGGATTTGTATCCCTCTGGCCAGTAGTATGATAGTTTGCGGATATTTGTAGATCTTGCTTGTCTTTGTCACCCAGATTTTCTGCACGATAAATGTCTATGGCACAGTGGTTCTGTATTAACCAATGATCCTAGGAGAATAATGGAAGAACTCCAAAGAATACACCTGAAGCTGTGTGGTGGCTCAGAGTGTATATGGAACAATTTTCAGTCCATTGAATTTGTAATAAAAACAAACTAAACAAAGGAGAAGTCAGTGAACAAATGCTAGGTGATTTATATTATAAAAGTATTTATATAGAGCTAAATACAACGCGTTTCTCGGCCGTAATGCTCACTGGCCGTTTCCTCAGGTAAGTATCTTACCTGAGGAAACGGCCAGTGAGCATTACGGCCGAGAAACGCGTTGTATTTAGCTCTAAATAAATACTTTTATAATATAAATCACCTAGCATTTGTTCGCTGACTTCTCCTTTGTTTAGTTTGTTTTTATTACGAATTCAATGGACTGAAAATTGTTCCATATACACTCTGAGCCACCACACAGCTTCAGGTGTATTCTTTGGAGTTCTTCCATTATTATCCTAGGATCATTGGTTAATACAGAACCACTGTGCCATAGACGTTTATCGTGCAGAAAATCTGGGTGACAAAGACAAGCAAGATCTACAAATATCCACAAACTATCATACTACTGGCCAGAGGGATACAAATCCTAGTAGTACAGCGTACTGACTGCTGTTTAAAGGTCAGCCTGCTCAAATGCACTACTTGTTAGTGCCAACTTTTTTGTGAGTATCCACCTGATTGCCCCCCTTGTTTTTCTGTGTGTCTTTTTTGGTACAGACGATATTGCACTATTAGGCGCTCTCTCCCTCTTTTATTACAACAGATCTACAACACTAATCTGACAGATTCAGCGTACTGACTGCTGTACAAAGGTCAGCCTGCCTGTATGCACTACTTGTGAGTGCCGACTCTTTTGTGAGTATCCATTTGGCGGAAGTGTATAGTAATCATATCTATTTGATCTCAAACGATATCACACCATTAGGCGCTCTCTCTTTCACTTCTAATATTACAGATTATCCGATTTACCACCGGCTTGGAGTGAAGCTGCCTGCCACATTTGCTGAATGTAACAGTGACTCTACTCAACGCTCATTCATTTATTTGTTTTGTCTGGACTTTTTTTGTATAGCTTGATACTAATAACAACACGAATATAGATTTGTACTTTCCAAGTGGTGTATGAAAATATCACTTTTTGTGTTCACATTGTGTCACGACACTTAAAATACTTTTTAAACCAAGGATATGACTTCTATCTAACACCTACCTTTCTCTTTATACAACACTCATACCATACCATGAACACTATTTGAACACCCATTTATTCCAGCACTCACAATCACCACACAGAGTGATTAAACCCCCCCCCTCCCCCATCTTTTGTGCACCCAATATTATTTTTGCGCACCCTATTGTATGTTTGTTTTAGCATATTTTTTTTCTTTCTAATAATTACATTGTAGCTATGTTAGGGTTTATATTTATTTTACAGGTAAATTGTTAATTATTTTAACTAGGTATAATAGCTATTAAATAGTTATTAACTATTTAATAGCTACCTAGTTAGAATAATAACCCAATTACCTGTAAAATAAATCCTAACCTAAGTTACAAATACATCTACACTATCAATAAATTAAATAAACTACAAATATCTATCTAAATATACAATTAAATAAACTAAACTAAATTACAAAAAAAACCAAACACTAAATTACAAAAAAATAAAAAAAAGATTACAAGATTTTTAAGCTAATTACACCTATTCTAAGCCCTCTAATAAAATAATAAAGCCCCCAAAATAAAAAAAAATCCCTACCCTATTCTAAATTAAAAAAAGTTCAAAGCTCTTTTACCTTACCAACCCTTAAAAGGGCCTTTTGTGGGGGCATGCCCCAAAGAAAACTGCTCTTTTGCCTGAAAAAAAAAACGCAATACCACCCCCCAACATTACAACCCACCACCCACATACTCCTAATCTAACCCAAACCCCCCTTAAATAAACCTAACACTACCCCCCTGAAGATCTCCCTACCTTGAATTCACCCAGCCGGGCCGAACTCCTCATTCGATCCGGGCGATGTCTTCCAGCAAGCGGCAGTGAAGTCTTCTTCCATCCGGGCGATGTCTTGAAGCAAGCGGCAGAGAGTCTTCTTCCATCGGCGATGTCTTCAAGCAAATCGGCATCTTCAATCTTCTTTCTTCGCTCCTCCGCCGCGGAGCATCCATCCGGCACGACGACTTCCCGACGAATGAGGTTCCTTTAAATGACATCATCCAAGATGGCGTCCGTCGAATTCCGATTGGCTGATAGGATTCTATCAGCCAATCGGAATTAAGGTAGAAAAATCTGATTGGCTGATTGGTTCAGCCAATCGGATTGAACTTGAATCTGATTGGCTGATTCAATCAGCCAATCAGATTTTTCTACCTTAATTCCGATTGGCTGATAGAATCCTATCAGCCAATCGGAATTTGACGGACGCCACCTTGGATGACGTCATTTAAAGGAACCTCATTCGTCGGGAAGTCGTCGTGCTGGATGGATGCTCCGCGGTGGAGGAGCGAAGTAAGAAGATTGAAGATGCCGATTTGCTTGAAGACATCGCCGATGGAAGAAGACTCTCTGCCGCTTGCTTCAAGATATCGCCCGGATGGAAGAAGACTTCACTGCCGCTTGCTGGAAGACATCGCCCGGATCGGATGAGGAGTTCGGCCCGGCTGGGTGAATACAAGGTAGGGAGATCTTCAGGGGGGTAGTGTTAGGTTTATTTAAGGGGGGTTTGGGTTAGATTAGGGGTATGTGGGTGGTGGGTTGTAATGTTGGGGGGTGGTATTGTGTTTTTTTTTCAGGCAAAAGAGCAGTTTTCTTTGGGGCATGCCCCCACAAAAGGCCCTTTTAAGGGCTGGTAAGGTAAAAGAGCTTTGAACTTTTTTTAATTTAGAATAGGGTAGGGAATTTTTTTATTTTGGGGGGCTTTATTATTTTATTAGGGGGCTTAGAATAGGTGTAATTAGCTTAAAAATCTTGTAATCTTTTTTTTATTTTTTGTAATTTAGTGTTTTGTTTTTTTTGTAATTTAGTTTAGTTTATTTAATTGTATTTTTAGATAGATATTTGTAGTTTATTTAATTTATTGATAGTGTAGGTGTATTTGTAACTTAGGTTAGGATTTATTTTACAGGTAATTGGGTAATTATTTTAACTAGGTAGCTATTAAATAGTTAATAACTATTTAATAGCTATTATACCTAGTTAAAATAATTAACAATTTACCTGTAAAATAAATATAAACCCTAACATAGCTATAATGTAATTATTAATTATATTGTAGCTATCTTAGGGTTTATTTTATAGGTAAGTATTTAGATTTAAATAGAAATATTTTAATTAATAATATTAATATTAGATTTATTTTAATAAGAGTTTTGTTAGGGATGTTAGAGTTAGATAGGGTTGTTATACTTAATATATATATATATATTATAATAACAATATTAACTATATTAACCCTAATATAATTAGGGTTAATATAGTTAATAAAGCTGGCGGCGGTGTAGGGGGATTAGATTAGGGGTTAATAATTTTAAAATAGATAGCGGCGGGGTAGGGGCTCACTTTAGGGGGTTATAGATTTAATATAGCTGGCGGCGGTTTAGGGGTTAATAACTTTATTAGGTTGCGGCGGGGTTTGGGAGCGGCGGTTTAGGGGTTAATACATATTTTATTGTTAGGATAGTGAGGGGGGATAGCGGATAGAGGGTTAGACGTGTCGGGCTATGTTAGGGAGGCGTGTTAGACAGTGCGGGTGATTTAGACTTTAGTCAGGTTTTTTAGGCGCCGGCAGTTTCTAACGTGCCGTAAGTCACTGGCGACGCCAGAAATTTGTACTTGCGCAGATTTCTGGACATCGCTGGTTTGTCAGACTTACGGCACTTTAGCATCTGACGGCGCCGTATATGGGATAGCTCGAGTTGTGAGCTGAAACTGCGGGCGACGCGGGTTCCCTCGCTTGCGCCGCAAACTACGATCTATATCGGATCGCGCCCCAAAAGTTTTAACCTGTAGCAGTATACAAAAAGCACATTCCAGAAATCATGTATGGTGAGACACACATATTCAGACAGCAAGCTTTTAAACCTGGTAGCATAGAATAAGCAACGTTCTATGATTAACCAGGGTCATACACAAGTAATTAAATAGAAAGCAATGGTAATCAGGGCAAAATATTCAGATTTAAAAACATTACAAGGAGGAACATGGTCTTCATACAAAAGCTGATCAAAAGGCAGCACACCTGTCCACAGAAATTAATATTTCATCCAGAGGACAGACAGACTCATTCAATGCATAGATACAGAGAAGTCGGTGATAGCAACTTAAAATCAACATTTGTGGTCAGTTGTGAATTCCCTACACAAAGGCAAAACACATCATGAACTGAAAATATAGATAAGATAATGAAATCTATGAAGCACAATGTGATGAATGTTCAAAGCAGCGGGTGCTGCTTTTGAGCCCTTGCGGGGCAGGCTCACACATGCAAGCCTGCATTCTGCAGTGTAAGAATCCAATCACTGATTCGTACTCTCTCTGCTACCTATGAGGTGGTGGGCATAAAACACCCTAAACACGTTTGTTCAGGGTAATTGACAGGCCCTGCTCTCACATGACTGGTGTAATTCAATGCAAGTAAGTGCTTGTGAAATGGTATATCAGGGCAGCTGACAAATAAAAACTATGCAATACCCTTGGTGTTGCTGGAAAGCCACATTGTTTTTAATACCCATGTTTTTGGAAGATAACAAATAATCTTGGCCTGTATTGTTGTGTGTGTTTTACCAGTTATCTCAATGCAAAAAATGCATATGCTGTTAACAATATCAAACTTTACAATTTTAACCCGCAAAAAACAACACAAAATTGTTATCTTTGTTGGTTTTCTTCTATTTTTTCTTAATCCGGAAAACAAATGTACCGGATCATGGATAATCATAAGAGAGATTTTGTGAGTTTAGCAAATCATTCACAGGGCCTGTAAGTTGATCTATCCCTTTTATCAATGTACAGTGATGCTAATAGATGACATGTTTGTAATTAACCCTTTGTACATAACCCTAGTGATATGTATATATGCCTTTCTAAGGGATTTAAACAGGGTGCTTATTTTTGATGGGTTTGTTGGATTATTTATTTAGTTAATAGTTATTATTGTAAGAGATTGTATTGTTATTTTTTTAACATGATTGAGCAGATAGCATTTGTATCTTTTTAGTGATGTTGCTTTATAATGCCATCAATATGGCAGGGTTAATTTCAGCTTGTTTTGCCCATGCCCAAAACAAATGTATACATTGCCAAACATGTTGGGGTACTATTAATTTGAAAAGTGTTGTTCAGGGTTTACCAGATCTTTTTAGCTATAGAATTCAGTAAGTGATCAATTGCAGTCACCCAATTAGGAATGGTGTAATATATTGTTTCAGTCTTTGCTAGTTATTTTGAAACTTGTATTTGTATTATTTGTTACATTTTTTTGTTTATTTTTATTATTCATGTTTCTATATTTTATTTTAATTTATAGTACTTCATGTGCTTTGAATATCTGGCAATAGGTGTGCTATATATGGCGATTGTATCTGAAGTGTTAAAATGTATTGGGATGGTATATAAGTACACCAGTTTGGCAATATGAACATCCCTGATTAAGTGCCCTTAGGGGAAGGAATAACATTGGAAGTTCTGTTTCAGTGGCGGTCTTCCAACATATTTTTATTGCTCAATATATTTTCATTTTCACTTCTCTCCTGTGTGGACATTGATTGTCTTGTTTTGCTGATGCTATGTGTGTATCTGTATGTGAGTGCGGTGTGTAAGTGTGCATATATGTGTATGTGTGTGTGTGTTGGTATGTATTAGTGTATGTGTGCATATATGTGTATGTGTGTTTTGGTGTGTATTTGTGTATGTGTGTATGGTGTATGTGTGTGTATGTGTCTGTATGTGTGTGTGTGTTTGTATGTATGTGTGTCTGTATGTGTGTGTGTATTTGTCTGTTTATGTATGTGTATATGTATATGTGTTTGTCTATGCGTGTGTGTGTATGTGTGCATATATGTGTATGTGTGTGTGTTGGTGTGTATTTGTGTATGTGTGTATGGTGTATGTGTGTGTATGTGTCTGTATGTGTGTGTGTGTGTGTGTTTGTATGTATGTGTGTCTGTATTAGTGATGTCGCGAACCTAAAAAAATTCAATAGGCAGGCGAACTTTAAAACCTACAAGGACTCTTTCTGGCCACAATAGTGATGGAAAAGTTGTTTCAAGGGTACTAACACCTGGACTGTTGCATGCTGGAGGGGGATCCCTGGCAAAACTCCCATGGAAAATTACATAGTTGATGCAGAGTCTGCTTTTAAGCCATAATGGGTCTAAATCAACTAACATTCCCAAAGTGGCTGTCTCAAAACATCCCGGACAGAAGATAGATTGATAGTGATAGATAGGATAGATAGATATACATAGATTGATAGTTAGATAGAATCGATAGAAGAGAAATAGATAGATTTGTTAGATATATAATTACCCTAATAAATTCTAATAATCAAACATGCGTTCTTGGACCCAACTAGCTTGTGTCAATTAGTACTTTTCTTAGCACTTTAATCCCTGTTCCCCCCCCCCCCATCGGGGGAGTTCTATATGGCCTGCCAGATTACCCTGAAAAATTATAATAATAAGACATGTGGTCTGCTACCTATTTTAACGAGGTTGTGTTTTAAGTACTACCATTCTTAGCACTTTAATCTCTGTAACTCCCCCTATTTGGTGAGGTCTATACGGCCTGGATGATTACCCATACAAAATATAATAATAAGACATCTGCTCTTGGTCTGCGACCCATGGTAACTATGTTGTGTTAATTAGTAATGTCCTTCGCATTTTAATAGCTGTTACTCATACTCACCCTATCGGTGGAGGTCTATATGGCCTGCATGATTACCCTTACAAAATATAACAACCAAACATATGCTCTGGGACCCATGGTAAGTAGGTTGTGTTAAGTAGTACTGTTCTTTGCATTTTCATACCTGTTACAACACCAAATGGTGGCAGGTCTATCTGGCCTTCATGATTAGCTGCACCCAAACCCAAAAAAAAAGCCGAGTGCTCTTAGACTAACACCCATGGCTAACTCTGTTGTTTCAATTAGTACTATTCTTAGCACTTTCATCCCTGTTACGGGCGGTCTACATGGCCATCATGATTAGCCGAATAAAATACTACAATCCAACCTTTGCTCAGTCTTCATAGGCCCTTCATTGTCTGTATTTTGATAGTACAGTTCTTATTATTTTTATAGCTGATACAACACCGAATGTTGTCAGCTCTATATGGCCTGCATGATTAGCTGCACCCAATACAAAAATAAATCCAAGCGGTCTTGGATTAACACCCATGGTTAACTCTGTTGTTTCAAGTAGTACTATTCTTTACACTTTCATCTCATCATCCCTGTTACTTCCAGGACTCTCGGTGGTGGTGGTCTACATGGCCATCATGATTAGCCTAACCAAATACTACAATCCAACCTTGGCTCAGTCTTCCTAAGGCCCTTCATTGGCTGTATTTTGGTAGTACTGTTCTTATTACTACATGGAGTCCAAAAAATTATGTTTTTTTTTATTTTTATTACTGTTACAAGAATTGTGATTGGTGCCACTAATTGGCTACTTGGGCCTGGCAGACAGGACCGTCTTTAACACAGGGCAAAAGGGGCAGCTGCCCAGGGCCCAGTCTCTGTTGAGGGGGCCAAGAGTCCTTTTTTTTTTTTTTTATGGTTCATACCAGACTGCTGATGTGACATGGGGAACACACACATTCAGTCCTAATACTGTCACAGTCAAAAGTACTCTGCTTATATTTAAAAAAAAAAAAAAACTGTGCCAGACTGTGCCGGTGTCATGTGACATGCCAAGCTATTGCCATGTGCTGTTTTAGATGTGCAATGTGCAGCACTGAATACAAAGCCCTAACTCGGCATCCAGCCAATCCCACTGCATCAGAAAAGGTCCTACTGGGGTTACAACTGTTACCAGGTAACTGCTCTGGTGGTGGGGATTGTTTCTGGGTAGGGCTGACTGTAGGCGCATGCAGCAGAAAGCTAGAGCGGCAAGCACGTGAGGATTTGAGCATCTGTGCAGCTGCACACACTGCTCTCTTCAGTCTTGAGGCTGTGTGACTCATCTCACACTGTATCCATGCAGCCTTGAGCAGATAGCATCCAGTCTGCTGGTCCCCTTAGCCCTGCTCTTCCTGCTGTGGCCCTAAGATCAACTAACTGAAGTTTGTTAGGGGAACAGTGCTTTGTAGAAAGGTGTTAGTGGGGAGAATAGGTGAGTGCACACACGCCCCTTCTTCATGCAGCATTGTCTAGTGCAGGGTGAGAGGGAACTTGTTCCTAGCAAAGAAGTGACATGTGCTGCTGTGGCTGATGTATAGTGTCATGCTGATACTTCACACATTAATGTAAGGTTTATTTTTATAGTTTTTGTTTTCTCTCTGTCTCAGATTTTACAGCTTCCCATAGTTCTGCTGTTCCAGTCAGTAAACTTATATTTGTCTGCACCTCCATGCTTCCTCCTCAGTCTTTACGTTGCTTTGCTCCTGTTGGCTGCCCTAAATCTCTTTAATCAGCTAACCTAACACCAGAATAACATTCAAAAGAATATTAAATGAATTTACAGTGGAGGATTTTATGTATTTATTTACTTATAAGTACTGCGTATGTCCAGTTTCACATATTGCAATTTATTTCATTTTTGCATGGGGTGGGAGGGGGGCCCAAGAATTTTTTTGCCCATGGTCCAGTCAATATTAAAGACGGCCCTGCTGGCAGACAGGCTGGCAGATATGAGTCGTGGATGGTAGGTAGGGCAGCAATTTAACACAGTATGCTGTGTAAGTGACAAAAACACAGGACTGATAGAAAATTAAGTTACATTACACTAGCAAAATATTTTAAAATTTTAGATTTTAATATTAAAATTATGTTAAGAATTGCAATGCACATATGACTCTATGAGTGGTCGCACTGGCTGGCTGCTACGTAGGGCAGCAATTATAACAACAGTATGCTGTGTAAGTCAAATAGACAGTTAGACACAGGCCTGATAGAAAATACAATTAGATTACACTAGCATAATGATTTAAAGACTTTTTTTTGGAAATTTTAAGAAAAAGGTTAAGCACATACATATGAGTCATGGCTGATAGCCTTGGAAGGGCAGCTATTAAAAACAGTAGGCTCTGTATGTCGGATACACACACGCCTGATAGAAAATACTATTAGATTACACTAGAAAAATGATTGAAATTATTTTTTTGGGGGGGAAATTAAAAAAAGGTTAAACACATATGAGTCGTGGCTCATAGACTAGGGAGGGCAGCAAGTAAACACAGTAGGCTCTCTATGTCAGCAAAACACACAGGCCGGATAGAAAATTATATTAGATTACACTAGCAAACAAATTTAAACTTTTTTTTTTTTTATATATATTAAAATTAAGGTGAAAGAAAAATAGATATGAGTGCTGGGTGGCTGCCTGGCACAGACCAATTAACCAAAAGACTGAAGGTATATTAATGCTGAGTGAGCCTGACAGACACAGGCATGATAGTAAATGTAATTAGATTACACTAGAAAAATATTTTTTTGTGTTTTTTTTTTAAATTAAAAATAATGTTATAAACGGATATTAACACTGCTGGCTGCTGGCTGGCGCAGAGCAATGAACCAGAGTATATGCTGTGTGACACTGGCCTGATAGAAAATGAAAAAAAATTACACTAGAAAAATAATTATATTTTTGGGTTAGTTAAATTTAAACTAATGTTGTTAGGGAGATATCAGTGGTGGCAGTAGTCACAGCATATGCTGTGAGCCTTAAACACACAGCTGAAAGCCAATCAAATGCTAATAAAAAAAAGAAAAAAAAAAAAACGGCACGAAATATAGCCCTAAAAAGGGCTTTTTGGGGTGCTGTGCTTGCAGCAGAGATGAGTGGAGTCCTTCTAGACTGTAAATACACTAGCCTAGCTATGTTTTTCCTATTAATGTCAGGAGCAAAAACACAACACGTCCTCTCATTAAAAAAGCAAGGTCGTTATGAGTCTAAAATGGTGGATTCCGAGTAGCTGGGAGTGTCTGTGAGGGAGTGTCTGATGTTGATTGGCTCTAATGTGTCAGGCGGCTGTGACATAAAGGGTAAAAGTTTCCACAATGATGACACATAGGGGCGGATCGAACATCGCTATGTGTTCGCCCACAAACGCGAACAACCTATGTTCGCTGTGAACCGTTCGCGGGCGAACAGTTCAGGACATCACTAGTCTGTATGTGTGTGTGTATGTGTCTGTGTATGTATGTGTGTCTGTATGTGTGTGTGTATTTGTCTGTTTATGTATGTGTATATGTATATGTGTTTGTCTATGCGTGTGTGTGTATGTGTGCATATATGTGTATTTGTGTGTGTTGGTGTGTATTTGTGTATGTGTGTATGGTGTATGTGTGTGTATGTGTCTGTATGTGTGTGTGTGTGTTTGTATGTATGTGTGTCTGTATGTGTGTGTGTGTGTATGTGTCTGTGTATGTATGTGTGTCTGTATGTGTGTGTGTATATTTGTCTGTTTATGTATATGTATATGTGTGTGTCTATGCGTGTGTGTATGTGTACATGTGTGTATGTATATGTGTGTGTCTATGCGTGTGTGTATGTGTATATATATATATGTGTGTGTCTATGCGTGTGTGTATGTGTATATGTATGTATGTATATGTGTGTGTGTGTGTATGTGTACATGTCTTTGTGCTTATAGATGTAGAGTAAACAGTATAAAAAATATAGATAAGCAGTTCCAATCTGCCTTATCTAAATTATTAGATATATTTATTTTGGTTCACCCCTTTGAAGTTGTACTTACATTGTTCTACCTCAATCATAATCAGATAAGTACAGCATGGGATGAGATCAAATATCACAAAGGTGCAAGAAATATTTCTAACGCGACTTCCTGTGGGTGGAGCGTGGAGGAAGGAGTGCATGCTCTAAGCTCCCTGGATTGTGGAGCAATTCACTAGCAGACACCCAGTCACAGAGCCCTATTGTTGGGGGAAAGAAGTACCCTGCCCCGGGAAATTAATGTGGCAGGAGGAAGTCCATAGATCCCTTATAGGCTGCTTGGATTTAGCCCCAAAACATACCCAAACTGCACATAAAGGACAAGCCAAGTCATACCGAAAAAGATCAAGGTATACTTAAGTGCAGGGTGCCTGGAAGTGTGCTGGAGCTGGGAGAGAGACGCCTCGCGTGTGGAGAAAGCTGCAGTTCTCTCAGTGGCAAGACCAGGTGTGAGACCAGCCGGGAAAAGGCCAAGAACGAGCCCAGGTGGAGTGCCGCCAGTACCCATAAGCAAGCTGCAAGAATCGGTCAGAGAAATACTCACCATTGAAGAGGGAACAGTGGTCTCGCGGAAAACAGCTGAGTGCAGTGTTACCTTACCCCCATGTAAGTCGGCAAAGGCAGGTGACGTCATATCTACGGGCCGGGCAGTGTGCGAGGAGCGTGCGTTTGATTGCACTGGAACACGGAGGCCCGAAGTATTACACATAGTCCGAGAAAGGGCGGTAGAGAGAGCCGCCTAGAAGGTATGAAAGCCCAGTATGCCGTGAAGAGGTCCGGGGGTAAGTAAGAGGGAGAAAAACTGCTGATCTGTGTCTATTATTTACCTTGAAGTACAGCTAAAAGAGCCGGTTCCCCGTAAGTCCAGGGGGTATCCTTAAGTAAAGGGATATTAACTCTGCAAGTCTTATCAGTTTGGCATATTGTAAGTTGCGGACCCACCTTTATAATTCAGGCTGTTATAGAGTATTGGAGCTCTGCTTAATAAGTCAAGGCTGATGATTTCTGTTATCACAACGGACTCCCACCTTTTCAATGAGTATAAGAGTATCGTGAATAAGGAGTAGTGCATACAACAGTGTAACTTGATTGGCAAAGAAGTCATACAAACATGAGAAGCCAATGTGTTTAAACTTCTTATAACTAAATCCTCTCTGCCAAGGATAAAAACTAAAGATAGCAAGAACTGCCTGCTAAATATCAGCCTGCAAAGTGTCTTTAAAGCGGCCGAGGGCATACTATATGTCGGCCTGATCCAAGAGGACTAACAAATAAGTTAACAGACACTTGAAATTTGAGGTTTGGCATAAAAGTGTGTGTCTGTCAGGTACTGGCAAGCAATGGTTCCGGCACCGAGCAGGTTGAAGTAATCAGACAGTAGAATTTATGTATAAATAGAACGAAGAAGACTAGATAGCAGGCTTTCTATAATATTGGTCAAAGGACATGATGCTTACACAGGACATGGTGCTTGCATAGTACTAGCAAGGCATTGCTTTCTTTCTTTTTTTATTCTTCTTTTTTTTTTTTTTTTTTTTTTTTTTATAAATAGTTTTTTATTGAAGTCATAAACAAATATAACAATAATGAAACGTCCAACAATAATAACAAAGGAGAATAGTACAATACTAATACCATGATCTTGCCAGATAAACAATACTAGATATGCCCACATTGTATAGATTCAAGAATATAAAGAGTAATACTCTATGGTGAGTGGTAAAAGAATGGAGTAGCTATAGCTAGTTAGTGTTATGAAGGAGCATGGAGGTTTACTAGGCAATAACTCTAAACAGACGGGGCAAATAAATCCCGTTTATTAAAGGTATTAGTAAAAATTTTGGACTATCCAAATTGAGACCTCAGTTTTTATTTTTTTATATGGTATGTAGACTAGAAGTGACCCAACCTTGTGATGGACAAATACACCATAAGTTATTAATTTAGAAAATATAAACAAGGAAGGGTTGGTTTTATGGGGGTAGAGGGAGGGGGGAAATAGAGTATATTCTCCACATTATCCTGAAAAGCGTTTGTAGCATAATATAAACTAGTAAAGTTAAGATAAACATGGATTGGCTTGTGTTTGGCCACTTATGTGCCAATTTAGCGGGGAGGGGGAGAAGGGGGCGCAGCAGGCAAGAGCCGCTCAAAGTGGAGTGGGGAGGGGAATGGGGGGGGGGCGGAGCCAAATAGGGCATGAGAGCAGGTATGGAAAGCCTTATTGGATGGATATAAGGGTGGACTTCACAGGGAGGGCTTGTTATTTACATGACTACTGGGATGGGCATAGCTCCATCAAAGGGGAATAATTATCTAAATAAAGAATTATGCCCATATAAAGAGAAAGTTATGACAAATGTGCAGAATATGCAACCAAAATAAAACCAGAGCTCAATTATGGGAGGTAAGGGGCCTCACTAATCACTCTATAGTATTATGTGGAGAGGGGGGCTGTAAAATATTCGGGATATAGGGAATCTCGGGATGAGCCCCTCTCCTAGGGAAGTGTCATCTATGGACGAAGCTGGAAAAAGGAGTGGGGGTATGACCCGCCGGCAATAAACTCCGGCGGGAAAGGGAGGAGAGAGGCTCATCATGGACGAAGTATAAGAGGGGGGGAGATGGAGGAGGAAATGAAGGGCGGAGCCGGTCGGGATGTCAATCTTGAATTAACTGTGATCGGGACCCTAAACAGAAAGTGAGCAGTGTGGGCAATGTCTATGGTAGATATATTTTCTAACAAGCGAGACATACTATAATGTATCTATAACAACAATACCAACACCTATAACCTCACAGTTAGTAACTCCCAGAATTGCCACAACTAGGCTTAGGGATAGTTAGCATATGTAACACTAACATTTTGCAGTAACATTAGCAGTTTGTAGGACTATAGGCCAATATGCTCTAGCATGATAAATTTATGTATCAGATTTCACTATCGTATAAGCAAATAGAGTGGTTTGGAAACATATTAAGTGTATGTTGATAGTGGGGCTTTACAAGTGAAGCTCCCTCTGCAATATAATTATGAAGTAGACAGGGAGTCTAAGTGCTGAAGTGAGTCTGGGCTAGCTGCAGAAGCCTGTAGAGCTGTATCAGGAGCTTAACTGTTATTGTATGGAGGCTTAAACCTAATCTAACCCTAATAGAGCCAGGTAATATGTGGCATGAAAATCTATATGTTAACTGCAAAGGTGATATGTTGTATGGGGCGACTTAAAAAGCAGTTACAATTAATGACCTGTTCTGTCGTGTAGTCTAAATGTTTCCCTGTTAATGGTTGTATTTTATTGCTTGTTATGGGTACAACTCACAGCTGAAGAGTACCACGTGGATATTAGGGTCAGCATACCTAGGGGTAAAATAGAGCAAAAATATATCTATTAAGCAATACAGGCAACTACTATCGAGCCATAAGATTACATAAAAGCAGGGGTAAGAGTAGATGATGGTACCCTAATACTATTAGTGCTAATGTTTCAGTACTGACTCTAAATTAAAAGCTTATATGTACGGCTGCAGACTGATTTATAAAATACACAACTATAGTACCGTGGCTATATGTAATTTTTTGGACTTTCAAAAGGGTTAAAGGAGTACTCCAGTCAGCATATATAGGGAAGTTGTTATCTAAGATATTCACTAATTGTCTGTTAATCAGGATTTCAACCATAACACTTGGAGCAGATACGTACAGGACATATGTTTTAAGAAGGGGGTATAAGTAGAATAGTCTGCGGTCAGTAATTAAATAAAATAACCCTAGTCAAAGGGGGATCTATTATTAATCATCCCCTTAAGAATGTAGTTATGCGTAGACCACATTAGTGATTCAAACCCCTGCTGAGATATAACAGGATACAGGAAAAATATGTTAGGGAGGTCACAGTACTAGTAAAGCTGTATAAGCACATAAATATACTTTTCCAGGAATCCATAGCCAGCCTCTAAGTGGGATGAATATAAACATAAGTAATGAGAGGTTTAAGTGCTAGAACCACAAGACCTACAAATAAACACATGGAAAAAATAAGCAACTGTAAGCTAGTAGGTATATAGACTAACATGCTCCCAAACAAAAACAAAAAACAAACAAACTGCAGAGCATTATGGCCTTTAAAATCAGCAGGATTATGAAGGTTAGAGCGGTGAGCATTAATGCGTACATGTATATAAATGGACAGCAAGAGCACTACACTTCTGCTAACATATCTCAAAATGGTCAACTGAACATTATAAATTGTAAAGAAAACTGCCATTCGGTCAGCAACATAAGGGCAATATTACATTGTCTAAAACAATAAGTTCCAAACTTTCAGGCCCAAAAGTCATCATCGGAGGAATGGGCTACCCCCCGACTGCGCACTAGAAATCTCAGAGTGTATATTCTGCCAGTTAGATTATGCGGACACAAGCTGTATGCATTTAAAGTTAAACAGTCTCTATAGAGTCCATACCGCATATCACTCAACATGTGTAAGAGTTCACAGACCACTACACTAATGCCACTGGTTTTGGCTACGCAGCAGGGGGAGAATATGCAATACTAGCCACCTGGATCAAAGGGGTTCTGAAGGCTTCCATTGAGCATACGAAAGTGTAGCCGTTTGATTCCCTGTCGCAGACCGGAGCTTGCCATCTCAGAAAAGTCTTCACCGCAGCTTCTCAATTGTGAGAAAGAGGAAATCTGTGCGTGAGCTAGCGGTAATTTCATCACATACGCACCCGCCGCTTTTGTCTCAGCTGCTATCACCTCGTCCAGCCAAGTGGAGGCTCCTCTGGGTAAGTTAGAGATAGGGACCAGGGATGTAGCTACGAGTTGTTTAGTTAGCAGCACGGTATTTACCTCGGCACAAGGAATAGTTGAAGACCAGGAATACCCGTGCTTCAGGCGTAGGTGTCCGTGGGGGCTTGCAGGCTCTGAGGAAACAGCCTCCTGTTGTCGGGATACGCCATTACTCTGGTCTCTGAAGTCTGCTCCTGTAGCGGGTGGGGAAGTAACATTTCCGGTCAGCGGTGTATGTGCAGGTAGTTTCTCGCTTAGTAGGATTTGTGGCTCAGACGATTTATAAGTGGCTAATCTTAGGGTTGCTGAGAATGTAGTTATGTAGTGGCTAATCTTAGGGTTGCTGAGAATGTAGTTATAAATCGTCTGAGCCACAAATCGCTTAGTAGGATTTGTGGCTCAGACGATTTATAAGTGGCTAATCTTAGGGTTGCTGAGATGTCACCAAAGTTTTCTTCCATCCGCCATGCTAAGTGTCCCAGCATGCGTTGAATCTCATTGTGAAAGTTCTCTTTAGTTAGAAGTGCCATCTCTGTATGTGTAGTCCGTTTCCTGAGGGTATGCCAGGATCAGAGTACAGGTTATTTGGGTACTTAGAACTCCATAAATATTAATTTTAATAGCCTGCCATCAGGAGCTCTGTAGTGGCGCGTCTTGCTAGCTTGGCGGTTGGCTCCGCTCCCCCTTTTTTTTTTTTTTTTTTTTTTTTTTAACTGTGCAAAAGCCCCTGTTTTTTGACATATGGTATATTGCTTTATCTGCTTGAATTTGTTGTTTTCTATTTAAATGTGTATGGCCTTCTATATTTGAAATATGCAGCAAGTTACCACACACATTATCAGCTCAGCAGAAAAGCTGAATATCAGGCTGCTGTAGGAGGTAAATTGCAGGTCTCTGTAGTCTAACCACTAGGGGGAAAAATCAAAACGTTGGTATACCGGGGCAGCAGTACAAGGCTGAAAAAGTGTATCAGATAGAGAGGTGTTATGTCCTTCTTTATTAAACTCTAAGAGCCAGGTAAAGAGTACAAGCCAAATTGCATTGACATATGGGCTTTGGTTCTGGAACAGAGAAATTAACCTTAGAATCCTCTTATAAGCAGAAAACTCACAAATTTATTTTCTTATCATAGTTTTTGACACAGGGTATTAATCACAAGTTCAATAACTAACAGACAATAAGGGGAAGGAGTCAGGAGGGGGGAACAGGGAAATATAGATAGAGGTCTGAATCAGAAATTATAATATAACCCTGTCATCACTAAATACTCCATTTGACTTTCTTTTTTTTCTTTTTTTTTTTCCTCTCCTTGTTTTTCTCTCTTTTTCTTTTCTCACTCATTTCTCTCGCCTCTTGCTTTCCCCTCTCGAGTGGTTAGGTGGGAGACGCAGAGGCTTACGCAATAGTGTGCTGGGTAAAGTTGAGCTAAGCACGAGCACACAAAGAAGGGCCGGTGGTTATCTCACAATAAGATCGCTAATTTGGCCTATAATAAGGCAGAGCTCTTAAGGAACTCTAAAATTAGTAATCACATAGATTCACTAGGTACAGGAGAACAGTAGGAAAATAGGTGCCCAAACTAGATAAAAGCACAATTAGTGTGTAAGAGAAGTTAGATTATCTCTGTCCCAGATGGAAGTGTATACATTGTATCTACTTTAAGGAATCTGCCCTGTTAATCCTCATGGACAAATACATGACAAGCACAAAAAATAAATCTCCCGCCATGCCATTAAGGAAAGATAGGAAACAGAAATTAGGCAAAGAAACTGGCACTGAGAGTAGTCTGGAAAGTCCTTCTATAAATCAAGACACACAGATGACAATAAATCAATTAGCGGATCTTTTACTTCCGCAGTTTGAATTGGTGAAGAAGGACATTGCAGATTTATCACAGGAGATAAGGCTTTTCTCGGTCAGAATGGCAGAAATAGAGTCTAGGTTCTCAGAAACAGAAGACAAACTAAATATCCAAGACATAAATATGAGGGAAAACACAGATAAAATCAAGGCACTCATGTTAAAAGTGGAAGATCTGGAGGACAGGTCCCGCCGGAACAATGTTCGGGTAGTGGGACTCCCTGAGAGTAGAGAGTTTCAGGACCTTTTGAAATTTGCAGCAACCACACTCCCCAAGTTATTAGGGATTCAGTCAGATAGGGATACACTCCAGGTAGAACGAGCTCACAGGGTAGGAAGCGTCAGGTCTTCCACAGATGGGAACACACGTCCCAGGATGGTTCTAATTAGGTACCTGAACTTTCAGGACAAGATCAATATCATGCAACACTACAGGAAAATACAAACATTAACAATTGAAGGATTTTTCTGCCGAGACCGCCTCCAGGAGGAGGGTTATGGCACCATTTTGTTCAGGGTTGATTAAGGCTGAGCTTAAAACAGCGATGATATACCCTGCCAAAATAACGGTTCTAACCATGGAAGGGAGAGTGAGAGTGGTGTTAAATTCAGTTAAAGAAGCACAAGATTTTTGCCAGGAGAATAACATAGAGGTCTGAGTGGAAATTTTTATGTTACAAGGTTATTAAAGGCATTTAGAATGTATCTGAATTTTAAAATGCTTAAATGGGAATTTCTATGTTGCAAGGTTATTAAAGGCAAGGAGAATGTATCAGAATTTTAAAATGCTCAGTATAATAAAAAGTTGCGGAGGGGGGGGAGAATGGGTGGTCCCCTTTTCTGTTTTTTTTTGTTTGTTTTTTTTTGTTGTTGCTTTGTTTTTTCTCTCTCTCCTTTGGTTTTTTTATATGTATATGGTTAAAAGATTAAAATGTCAGAACCTTTAAAGTTAGTGTCGTGGAATGTGGGGGGAATAACCTCCCCCATTAAACGGAAAAATGTTTTGAGAATGTTGAAAGGGGAGAAGTTGGATATTATTTTTCTGCAGGAACTGCACCTGAAGGATCACGAAATAGAAAAATTGAAAGTTAACTGGGTAGCAGAAATTGTAGCGACTTCCTGTAATAAGCGTAAGCATGGGGTGGCCATTATTATAAACAAAAAGGTTAACTGTAAAATTCTAAAACAAGAGTGTGATCAGCAGGGTAGGTATATAGTCCTCCAGATGCAGATAGAGGGTGTCAGTTGGACCTTTTGCAACATATATGCTCCAAATAAACTCGAGAAAAGCTTCTGGCAAAAAATTCAACAGAAACTCATACCACATTTAAAGCAGAACTTGATTATAGCGGGAGATATGAATCTTACGTTATACCCAGAGATAGATAGGTCTAGAGTCAGAGGCTGTCAAGCAAATAATAGAGAGGCCAATTTTTTTAGGAACTATATTAAGACATTAAAATTAAATGATATTTGGCGGCTGCAACACCCGGACGACGGGGTATATACGTGCGAATCTAAGACGCACAGAAGCTTCTCTCGCATTGATTTATTTCTGATAAGTCAGCAAGTAGCAAGGCTTGAAGCTGAAACCCAAATAGCAGACATTTTGTTATCTGACCACACCATTATAAGTTTGTGGGTTTGGCCAGATAAGAGAGTGAGAAGACCTGGGAATTCATTTAATTTTCCAGCTTATATGAGTCAAAATATACAGTTTATTAACTGGTTAAAAATAAAATGGTTAGAGTACTGTGATCTAAACAACGAATATATTAACAAAACGGAAACTTTCTGGGAAGCAGGAAAAGCAGTTATGCGCGGAGAAATTAAGGGATATATGGTTAAGCTAACGCGAAAATTGAGAGCAAGAGAGTTACAACTGCCTAACCAGCTTAGAAATGCATATAATAGATTCATCCAATCCCCGAATCAAGCCACATGGAGTAATTATATCTCCTCTAAAAATGAAAGGGAGGACTTTTTTAGAGAGAAATGGGCAGGGGAAGACCTTAAGGCGAGGTCTAAGTATCAAGGATTTCAGGGGTTTTTAGCCAAGCATTTGATTAAAATAGTAAAGTTCCGGCAAAAGAAAAATACCATAGCAGCAATAAAAGACGGCAATAAGGTAATAACTCAATCCGCAGATATTAGGGAAGCATTTTATAAGTATTTTCATAGTATCTATACTAGTGGTGGAATAGATGAAAGGGCAAAGATACATTTTTGGGAAAAAATTAAATTGCCTAAATTATCAGCAGTGGATTTAGACCATATCCATGCGGTTATAAAAGAGTCAGAAATAAAACCTGGAAAAGCAGCAGGCCCTGATGGCCTTCCGATCGAATTTTACAAAATTCTATCAGGTACAATTGGCACTATGTTAAAGAACCTATATAATGATTATTTCTTAACACAAGCCTTAAAATCTCCTTACTTCTCGGATTCAATTGTTACCCTGATACATAAGAAGGGAAAAAAGCCAGATGAGTTATCTGCTTACCGTCCAATTTCCCTGTTAAATCAGGACTATAAAATATTGATGTTGATTATTGCCGACAGATTAAAGAGTGTCATAGGTAAATTGATACATACAGACCAGGCAGGTTTCATCCCGAACAGGAACTCGGTCCGGAACATGAGAAGAGTCCTGACAGTAGTAGACCACTTTTACCAGATCGGCCAACAGTGCAGGAGGGATTATCATAACATTAAGAAAAAAGACTTTGCTTTAATCACTATAGATGCTGAGAAAGCTTTTGACTCCATTGAATGGAATCATCGTATAACCTCTCTTGAAAATGTTGGTTTCTCTGGCCGGTTGGTTGATCTGGTGAGAATGGTTTACAAGGAACCCAGGTCACAGCTTCTAGTGAATGGGGAATTAACACAACACATTATTTTAGAGAAAGGAACCCGTCAGGGCTGCCCATTATCTCCACTATTATTTGATCTTGCTCTATAACCCCTGGCAGTATATATTCGGCAAACAATACAACCAGTTAAGATAGGTAGGGAGAACTTACTCATATCTCTATATGCTGATGATATACTCCTGTTTCTGCAAGATACCGTAAACTCTATCCCATGTGTCCTTAAAATTATCACAGAGTATAGCACTTTCTCTGGTTATAAAATCAACCCTAAAAAATCAGAGCTATTATGGGTCAATAAAACAAGGCAAAGTTCCAATCATATTTTTAGAGAAGTTAAGGCCATTAACTATCTAGGGATAAAGATTGCCAGGAATCCTAGGGAATGGTATCAATTAAATTTCAAGGAATGTTTTGATAAAATTCAAGCTGATCTTAATAAATGGAATCTACTTTTTCTGTCAATTTCGGCCAGATGTATGATAATTAAAACAATTATATTTCCTAAAATCTTATTTTTGTTGCAAAATCTACCCCTCCTCGTCACAAGGAAATATATAATTAGATATAATAAAACCTGCTCTTCCTTTATCTGGGGGAAAAAGAGACCAAGAATCTCTATAGATAAAATGAGTAACTCCAAATCATATGCAGGGTTTTCTATTCCAAACATCAAACACTATAATCTAATAGCCCTGGCCAAATTTGGATTAGATTGGCTCACCAAATCAGAATACGTAACATATTGCAAGTTAGACGCGGAGCTGATCAGACCTTTCAGCCCCCAAGCCATGTTACATTGTCCATATAGGAAGCTGCTCCAGAATATAGATGGAATGTTAACATTTGTCAATATAATTAAAGGGTGGCAGTTATACTGCTCTTTAGTGGGACAGGAATTCCGTGTGTCCCCATATCTACCGATTAACGGGTGTGTGGACTTCCCACCAGGTCTTAATTATAAAGTGTTTTTCGACTGGAGGGAGAAAGGCCTGAGTTATTTTGTGCAGCTAAAAAATGAGAGGGATGGTCAGACCTGTACCTTTCAGAGTCTGGCAGAACAATATCACCTCCCAACCAATAACTTTTATGCATATTTGCAGGTACGCCACTACATTGAAATAACTAATAGAGAAGTGGCAATGGAATGGGGACTGCTTCAAATAGCTCCGGGCCTAAAGCTTTATCAAGCAGGGAAACGTTCAATTTCCTGGTGGTATCAAAAAATTCTGACAAATAAGGGACTGGAACATATTAACTTTGCCAAGGAAAAATTCAATAAATATTTTGACAGGTTACAAGGAGAGGATATTTTAGAAAGTATTAAATTTGCGGCTGAGGCAACTTCATGTATTAGCTGGAGAGAGTCACAGTGCAAAATCATAAATAACTTTTACTTGACCCCAGCTAGAATGGCCAAGTGGACGGAGTCAAAGGCAGGGAATTGTTTTAAATGTACAAGGGCAGGGGCAGATCTTTTACATTGTATTTAGAGTTGCCCAAAAGTTAGGCAATACTAGGCAAAGGCTCAGTATTGGTTGAACTGCTATCTCCAGAGCAAAATTGAGTTACAGGCAGAGCATATATTTTTCCTAAAAAAGGCGGCCAATATGGGGGAAAGACAGTTGGTTAATTTAGTTATTTTGGTAGCACACAGTCTACTTTTCAAAAAAATGGAGACAAAGAGAAACTCCCTGCATAAGGGAAGTTACCAATATTATCAAAACCCAGATGTTTGTAGAAATGCAGAACCTTAATGCCGATTCAGAAAAGCAGTTTAAAAATTATTTTAAAAAATGGGGAAGTCTGATTAGTTCTTGGACACCAGAGCAGAAGGGTCTTTTTTTGAAGTCTTTCCAGATTGCAGTGCCATTCTTAAATCTGATTATATCCAGTGTACTACCTAGGTTTTGGCTAACAGAGAGGGCCAGTTGATATAGGTCTTTTTTTTTTTTCTCTCCCTCTTTTCTTTCTTCTCCCTTCCTTCCGCTCCCTCTCCCTCCCCCTTTTGCGTTTTGTGCTTTTTTTGTTGTTTTTACTTTTTTTTCTCTGGTATCTCTTGATGCCGAGGTACGCAGATCTTTCACTCAGTAGAAACTAAATGTAAGTTAATCAGATTGTTTTCCTTTTTTTTTGGAAAGATTGTTCTAAGTTTGGAAAAGTGAGGTCAAGAACAAGTGTTTTGTGTCATTTTTCTTTTCACATATTTGATCCCGGTGTGGGAGAAACCTAAGACATGTATGTTATATGTTACGTTATGTAAATTTATATTGTGAGGTATTTTATTTCTGTTTGTACCCACAAAGATTATATTTTCGGTTTGATTATGCTGCATTATATGGTGAACCTCAATAAAAAGAAATAAAAAAATAAAAAAATATCACAAAGGTGAATTAAAACCAGTTATTTCTTCCCACTGTTTTTTCCTTCTTTGGTGAACCAAATATTTACATCATATTGGATACTTGCACAAGTTCTTTGTTTTGAGATGGATATCTAATAATATTTATGACAGATTGTGATTGCACTCTTTTTTTATGTCCACATATTTATTTGGATACACCAGTGGGAACTGGAAACCCCACAGATTTCATAGTTAAAATACAGGAAAAGGGGCAAAATAAATAATGAAAGCATGTTTTGTGTTTTTTACTATGTATAATTAAACATTTTACAGGGAATTCAAAACGTGTTTCACATTCTTTTAATTGTGACTTTATAGTCATAACATTTATGTGACTAAAAATTATATTCTAATATATTACAGTGTTATAACTTTTACTACAATGTAATACAAAAAATAACATAAAAAGAATACAATACCGTGCAATGTGTATTATTGTAAATTGATGAACGTCCATTAAGTTCCTCTATGTTACCTCATAGAGAAAAGAAAGAAACTTCCATAGTTTGTAACTGTATGTATATGATTAAAATGCCCAACTTTGGGCTCGTTTCCATTGAACCGTAATTCGTTTTGCGTGCACTCGCAAACCATTAAAAAAGATGTCGTAAGCAATATCGTTCCCTGACTGCTTCCAATGGCCCGTTATAACTCAATTTCGGCTACCAGTCTCCAGCTGCTGAAAATATTATTGTGTCTCATACAAAGTATCAGAAGCCGCTAATCTTTAAATAATACCCGGTTTCCAATGAATGCGCAAACCATTAATACACTGTTGGAGGCTGCCGATACATTAACAAAAATTACACCCAGGTCAACTAGATGCAAAACAGAAAAAAACAGGAAAAAACTGCTTTTTGAGACCTTTTCCCATTCAAATCTAATGCGACAAGTCAAAAACCCTCTATCCGCCATCCCACCCCCACATTTCAACTTATAATAAATGTATTAACCCCTAATCCATCATGCCCCATATTGCAAAGTATGTATTTAAACCATAAACCCCTAATCCGCCATGCCCCCATATTGCAAAGTATCTATTTAAACCATTAACCCCAATCCGCCATGCCCCACAACACAATCTAGCCATGTAAACTAATAAACCCTAACCCGCCATGCCCCCACAATGAAATCTAGCTATTTAAACTGTTAACCCCTAAACTGCCATGCCCCATATAACAAATAACTCATCACTAAGCCCCCTAACCTAACACCCCCTAAATTAACCCAATTACATAAATTAAAATAATCCTAAATTACAATTAAAATAATAAATCCTAAATTATAATTAAAATACAAAACCTAACATTACTTTAAAAAAAAAAATAATCTAAAATTACAAAAAATTAAAAAGTCTAACATTACATAAAATAATAAACCAAATTTTCAAAAATAAAAAAATTATACCTAATCCCTATGAAAATAAAAAAGCCCTCCCAAAATAAAAACACCCCCTAATCTTATACTAAACTACCAATAGCCCTAAAAAGGGTCTTTTGTAGGGCATTGCCCTAAGTTAAACAGCTCTTTTACCTTTAAAAAAACTAACGGCTAGATTTAGAGTTTTGCGTTAGAAGGGGTGAGCTAGCTACTCGTGTTTTTCCCCCCCGCACCTTTTAAACAACTTTGGGCTCGTTTCCATTGAACCGTAATTCGTTTTGCGTGCACTCGCAAACCATTAAAAAAGATGTCGTAAGCAATATCGTTCCCTGACTGCTTCCAATGGCCCGTTATAACTCAATTTCGGCAACCAGTCTCCGGCTGCTGAAAATATTATTGTGTCCCATACAAAGTATCAGAAGCCGCTAATCTTTAAATAATACCCGGTTTCCAATGAATGCGCAAACCATTAATACACTGTTGGAGGCTGCCGATACATTAACAAAAATTACACCCAGGTCAACTAGATGCAAAACAGGAAAAAACTGCTTTTTGAGACCTTTTTCCCATTCAAATCTAATGCGACAAGTCAAAAACCCTCTATCCGCCATCCCAACCCCACATCGCAACTTATAATAAATGTATTAACCCCTAATCCATCATGCCCCATATTGCAAAGTATGTATTTAAACCATTAACCCCTAATCCACCATGCCCCATAACACAATCTAGCCATGTAAACTAATAACCCCTAATCCGCCATGCCCCCACAATGAAATCTAGCTATTTAAACTATTAACCCCTAAACTGCCATGCCCCATATAACAAATAACTCATTACTAAGCCCCCTAACCTAACACCCCCTAAATTAACCCAATTACATAAATTAAAATAATCCTAAATTACAATTAAAACAATAAATACTAAATTATAATTAACCTACAAAACCTAAGTCTAACATTACATAAAATAATAAACCACATTTTCAAAAATAAAAAAATTATACCTAATCCCTATGAAAATAAAAAAGCCCTCCCAAAATAAAAACACCCCCTAATCTTATACTAAACTACCAATAGCCCTTAAAAGGGTCTTTTGTAGGGCATTGCCCTAAGTTAAACAGCTCTTTTACCTTTAAAAAAACTAACGGCTAGATTTAGAGTTTTGCGTTAGAAGGGGTGCGCTAGCTACGCATGTTTTTTTTCCCCCGCACCTTTTAAACAACGCTGGTATTTAGAGTTAAGGCTCCAAAAAGGGAGCGTAGAGCATACTTTACCGCCACTTCAACTCTAAATACCAGCGTTGCTTACGGACGCGGCCAGCTTCAAAAACGTGCTCATGCACGATTCCCTCATAGGAAACAATGGGGCAGTTTGAGCTGAAAAAAAACCTAACACCTGCAAAAAAGCAGCGTTCAGCTCCTAACGCAGCCCCATTGTTTCCTATGGGGAAACACTTCCTAAGTCTGCACCTAACACCCTAACATGAACCCCAAGTCTAAACACCCCTAACCTTACACTTATTAACCCCTAATCTGCCGCCCCGCTATCGCTGACCCCTGCATATTATTTTTAACCTCTAATCTGCCGCTCCGTACACCACCGCAACCTACATTATAGCTATGTACCCGTAATCTGCTGCCCCTAACATCGCCGACCCCTATATTATATTTATTAACCCCTAATCTGCAACCCCAACGTCGCCGCTACCTACCTACACTTATTAACCCCTAATCTGCCGACCGGACCTCGCTGCCACTATAATAAATGTATTAACCCCTAAACCGCCTCAATCCCACCTCAAAATCCCTATAATAAATAGTATTAACCCCTAATCTGCCCTCCCTAACATCGCTGACACCTAACTTCAAGTATTAACCCCTAATCTGCCTAACGGACCTCACCGCTACTATAATAAATGTATCAACCCCTAAAGCTAAGTCTAACCCTAACCCTAACACCCCCTAAATTAAATATAATTTAAATCTAACGAAATAACATAAATCTTATTAAAAAAATGAATCCTATTTAAAGCTAAATACTTACCTGTAAAATAAACCCTAATATAGCTACAATGTAACTGATAATTATATTGTAGCTATTTTAGGATTTATATTTATTTTACAGGCAACTTTGTATTTATTTTAACCAGGTACAATAGCTATTAAATAGTTAATAACTATTTAATAGCTTCCTATTTAAAATAATTACAAAATTACCTGTAAAATAAATCCTAACCTAAGTTACAATTAAACCTAACACTACACTATCAATAAATTAACTAAATTACAAATAAAAACAAACACTAAATTACAAAAAATAAAAAAAGATTACACGAATTTTAAACTAATTACACCTACTCTAAGCCCCCTAAAAAAATAACAAAGCCCCCCAAAATAAAAAAATGCCCTACCCTATTCTAAAATAAAAAGTCAACACCTCTTTTACCTTACCAGCCCTTAAAAGGGCCTTTTGCGGGGCATGCCCCAAAGTAAACAGCTCTTTTGCATTTAAAAAAAACATACAATATCCCCCCCCAACATTACAACCCACCACCCACATACCCCTGATCTAACCCAAACCCCCCTTAAAAAACCTAACCCTAAGCCCCTGAAGATCTCCCTACCTTATCTTCACCACGCCAGGTATCACCGATCCGTCCAGAAGAGGGTCCGAAGTCTTCATCCTATCTGGCAAGAAGAGGTCCACAAGAGGCTCTGAAGTCTTCATCCTATCCGGCAAGAAGAGGACATCCGGACCGGTAGACATGTTCATCCAGACGGCGTCTTCTATCTTCATCCATCGGAACAGCCAATAGAATGCAAGCTCAATCTGATTGGATCAGCCAATCGGATTGAATGTGAACCAATCAGTCAATCAGATTTTCCCTACCTTAATTCCGATTGGCTGATAGAATCCTATCAGCCAATCGGAATTCAAGGGACGCCATCTTGGATGATGTCCCTTAAAGGAACCTTCATTCGTCAGGAGTCGCCGGAAAAAGAGGATGGATCCGCATCGGCTGCTTCAAGATGGTCCCGCTCCGCGCCGGATGGATGAAGATAGAAGACGCCGCCTGGATGAAGATGTCTACCACTCCGGATGTCCTCTTTTTGCCGGATAGGATGAAGACATCGGAGCCTCTTCTGGACCTCTTCTTGCCGGATAGGATGAAGACTTGGGACCCTCTTCTGGACGGATCGGTGATACCCGGCGTGGTAAAGATAAGGTAGGGAGATCTTCAGGGGCTTAGTGTTAGGTTTTTTAAGGGGGGTTTGGGTTAGATTAGGGGTATGTGGGTGGTGGGTTGTAATGTTGGGGGGGGGTATTGTATGTTTTTTTAAAATGCAAAAGAGCTGTTTACTTTGATGCATGCCCCGCAAAAGGCCCTTTTAAGGGCTGGTAAGGTAAAAGAGCTGTTAAATTTTTATTTTAGAATAGGGTAGGGCATTTTTTTATTTTGGGGGGCTTTGTTATTTTTTTAGGGGGCTTAGAGTAGGTGTAATTAGTTTAAAATTCTTGTAATCTTTTTTTATTTTTTGTAATTTAGTGTTTTTTTTTGTAATTTAGTTTAGTTGATTTAATTGTAGATAATTGTAGGTAGTTTATTTAATTAATTTATTGATAGTGTAGTGTTAATTTTAATTGTAACTTAGGTTAGGATTTATTTCACAGGTAATTTTGTAATTATTTTAACTAGGTAGCTATTACATAGTTATTAACTATTTAATAGCTATTGTACCTAGTTAAAATAAATACAAAGTTGCCTGTAAAATAAATATAAATCCTAAAATAGCTACAATATAATTATTAGTTATATTGTAGCTAGATTAGGGTTTATTTTACAGGTAAGTATTTAGCTTTAAATAGGATTAATTTTTTTAATAAGATTTATTTTATTTCGTTAGATTTAAATTATATTTAACTTAGGGGGGTGTTAGGGTTAGACTTAGCTTTAGGGGTTAATACATTTATTATAGTAGCGGCGAGGTCCGGTTGGCAGATTAGGGGTTAATACTTAAAGTTAGGTGTCGGCGATGTTTTGGAGAGCAGATTAGGGGTTAATACTATTTATTATAGGGTTTTTGAGGCAGGAGTGAGACGGTTTAGGGGTTAATACATTTATTATAGTGGGGGCGAGGTCCGGTCGGCAGATTAGGGGTTAATAAGTGTAGGCAGGTAGCGGCGACATTGGGGGGGGCAGATTAGGGGTTAATAAATATTATGTATGTGTCCGCGATGTTAGGGGCAGCAGATTAGGGGTACATAGGGATAATGTAGGTTGCCGCGTGTGCAGTCGGCAGATTAGGGGTTAAAAAATTTAATTATAGTGGCGGCGATGTGGGGGGGACCTCGGTTTAGGGGTACATAGGTAGTTTATGGGTGTTAGGGTACTTTAGAACACAGTAGTTAAGAGCTTTATGAACCGGCGTTAGCCCAGAAAACTCTTAACTCCTGACTTTTTTTCTGCGGCTGGAGTTTTGTTGTTAGAGTTCGAACGCTCACTTCAGCCAAGACTCTAAATACCAGCGTTAGAAAGATCCCATTGAAAAGATAGGATACACAATTGGCGTAAGGGGATCTGCGGTATGGAAAAGTCGCGGCTGGAAAGTGAGCGTTAGACCCTTTCCTGACTGACTCTAAATACCAGCGGGCGGCCAAAACCAGCGTTAGGACCCCTTAACACTGGTTTGGACAGCTAACGCAGAACTCTAAATCTAGCCGTAAGTTTCTTCTAACAGTAAAACCCCCCACCCACCAAACCACCCAAAATAAAAATAAAAACTAACACTAAAAAAATCCTAAACTACCCATTGCCCCTAAAGGGGCATTTGTAGGGGCATTGCCCTTAAAACGGCATTAAGCTCTTTTACTGCCCTTAAAAGGGCATTCAGCTCTTTTACAACTGCCCAAAATCCCTAATCTAAAAAATAAAAAATTTAAAAGATTAAAAAAAAAAAACCTAAGTCTAACCGTCAGATAGGTACTCACGGTTTCTGAAGTCCGGCGCTGAAGTCTTCTTCCAAGCGGTGACCTCTTCTATCTTCATCTAGGACTGCGGAACTGAAGACCGGCGACCGAGGAACTGAAGACTGACGACCACGGAGTCAAGGAGCGTGGAGGATCCTCTTCGTACGATCACTGCCGTACACTGAATATTGAACGCAAGTCATAAGTTTAAATATGGCGTACCTTGCATTCCTATTGGCTGATTTGATTCTTCAAATTCAAATCAGCCAATAGGATGAAAGCTACTGAAATTCTATTGGCTGTTCAAATAAGCCAATAGGATTTCAGTAGCTCTGTAAGTATTAAAGGTACAGGTCAATTTTTTTCCATGTTCTTTTTAAACATCTACATTTGTTTAACAGAAACGAATGTAGATGTTTAACTAAAATTTGATATTCGTTTAGTTTCAAACCAAACAAATACCAAATAGTGCAGCCAAAAATTATTTGGGGGAAACAAATTTCCCTGAATATTTGTTACGAACATTTCGGACAAATTGAAAATATTTTGGCTGCACATCTCTAACACACAATGCACAAAATAATTCAACGAAAACCTGGTACTAAAATGGAGCTGTAAACTACTTTTAGCTGTCGCCCACTTCGGTAGCTTATGGCTCCATTTTTTATTGGCTCAATGGAAACGAGCCCTAAGTTGGGCATTTTAATCAAATACATACAGTAACACACTATGGAAGTTTCTTTCTTTTCTCTTTGAGGTCACATACAGCAACTTAACAGACATAGGGCTTCATGTACTAAGAGGCGGGCGGACAGCTTCTTAACTCGCGAAGCTGTCCGCCCGCCTCCGCTACACACGGGCAGCGGATCTATTGATCCGCTTGCCCGTATGTATCATTACACACTCAGCGGAGTGTGTAATGCCCGCCCCTTCAGTCGCGCGACCAATCATGCGACTGAAGGGGCTGCCAATCACCGAGAGCGAGCATGCTCTCCGTGATTTTGCTTCGCCACCTAAGAGGTGGCATAGGGTGTAGGAAGCAGCGGTCTAATGACCGCTGCTTCTTACATTGCGGGAAGCAGGCTCGCATATGCGAACCTGCCCCGCAAAGGCTCCGGAGCAGCTTTCGCTGCTTCGTACATGGAGCCCATAATGTACAATAATACACATGTATTTTTAAGTAATAACATTTATGTTTGACACCCTTGATGTACCTGTTCCTAGCATTAACAAAGCATGACATATTTGTATTAGCACTGAGGATGCAAATAAATAAAAATAATAAAAAGTAATTTTCAGTTTTTTATTGTATTACCTTATTTTGCATTATAATTCTAAGCACTGAGTTTAGGAGAACATCACATGGATAAAGTAAATGCAAGTAGGTGGCAATAATTTGTCAATGTAAAAACTGTATTCCATACCATATTCATTTTTAAAACAAACTCAATCTTTTAAGTACTTGCAAATACTTGGAAGTTTATGGTATTAAGGATTTAGTTTATTTGTAGGATACACTGCTGTGCAAAAATACCCTGCTTTAAAAGAACTAATATACACCATCTTTCCCACTGGGGTCTTTATCTCTTATTCATTGGATTATACCTTGCTGAACAATCAGTTTCACTGTTTTTATCCATTTAAAGCAGTAAATAAGATGGATATAAAAAGTAAGGCAGAGATAAAGAAATAAAGCAAATGGAAGTAAAAGGTATGTGAAGGGAAGAAAACAAATCGTGTGATGTGACACCATAATAGTGTTAAAGAGTAAATATGTTAGAGTAAAAAATAAAGATGTGCATTCAAACTTCGGACAAATATAATATTTTTCCAGACTTATGCCTATTTGCTGATTATTCCACTATACGAGCAGACAAATACATTTTAGGTAAAATGGACAAAGAAGGAGAGATTGCTTGACCAAACCCATTTGTTTGCTTGTAATATTGAATACATATGCTTTTTCATGTTTTCAAGTATTTGACTGCAAAGGGCTCCAATTCACACACACACATTATATATATATATATATATATATATATATATATATATATATATATATGCCAGTGAACAATGACTTGGCCCGAAACATGTTTGGCGTTCTGTTCTAAACCCTGTTGCAGGCCCGCAACTGGATTATGCATTTTTACATGTTTTTACATGTCATTTACACAGTTTTTAAACTTTTTTGTTAAATAAAGATTTGCTTTTTAAAGAAAATATATTTTTTGCCTTTTTCTGGAGCTGCGGGATGATAGAGTGTGTCTACTCATATATATATATATATATATATATATATATATATATAAAAACTGCAAGATCACAGGGGTGCACTCAAAGAATGAGTCTCACCACTGGGAGCCTAGGCTGCGCACACTTAGAATAGATTTTGTTAAAGTTATTAGAACTATTTCTGATACTATATGTATTGGAACAAATAACCACTAGATATCAATCAGATATACACAAACAAAATATAATACAATGAAAGAAATGATGTACTTATCACACTAGGTAGTATCCCTGAATTAGGAGAGAGACAAAGATAATGTCCTTCTAGTGATCAGATGTGATGAAGTTCCAATGTAGTTGTTGTCTCCGTGCTGCTCGTTGTGATAACACTCAAGGTCCAAATTGAGTGAAGTAAGGTACAGCTGCAAGAATCTAAAAGAACAAGCGCACAGATACACTTTTCATAGTGCAGATCAATTTAATATTTTAAAACACATTACATGTATTCAGTAATTCAGGAATGAATCCTACTCACAGAGGGAACCCCAATCATATGAGGTAAGTAATAGCGGTCGGATCCTTAAAGGTGGGCGTGGCCTTACGCGTTTCACGGAAACAGAGGCTTCAAGCCTCTGATGAAGCGGATGTTTCCGTGAAACGCGTAAGGCCACGCCCACCTTACGTCACTTGTGATTCACACGCCGAGCAGGAGCATAGCTATACACGCTGTTACTACTACCTGCAGCGTTGCTTTTCTGTCAGCATTTGACCGGATTGACCGGATTGCTAACTTCAGGAGCGGAGCGGAGTGGTAAGACTAACCAGAACTTTGAGACATTACTAACCGCTACCCTCATCTACCTTGAACCGGACTGGGGATTTTACTGACAAGGAGACTTTTCCTATTACATTGGGATTTTACTATCAGTAACAAGTGGGGACACTTTAAGGATCCGACCGCTATTACTTACCTCATATGATTGGGGTTCCCTCTGTGAGTAGGATTCATTCCTGAATTACTGAATACATGTAATGTGTTTTAAAATATTAAATTGATCTGCACTATGAAAAGTGTATCTGTGCGCTTGTTCTTTTAGATTCTTGCATATATATATATATATATATATATATATATATATATATATATATATATTTATTTATTTATATATGTTTGATTGTGCTCAAGCAAACGCATTTACTTTAAACTCATAATCCGCTCCCTATTTCTGTTGCGCACAAAAGCATGAAAAAATATATATCAATCACACACTACAGTTAGGGCTCCACTCGTAATCTTGCCCAATATTGGTTACAACATCTAATATTGGGACTGTGTAAAGATTTTTCAGTAGTATTTAGAAGGAAGGTACACTTAATGTAATTACTTGAGTCTGCAGGCACATTTGCTTTGACCACCAGTCTGCCCCATCTTTTTCAAATATGGCAAAGAAAGGTCTTACAAATGTATATCAGAGCAATGGCTAGCACTAATGCAGCTACTCAGGACCATTTCAATGTCCCTGTTACCAAACAATGACTAACCACACCTCAATCTGCCAGCTCCCTTCCATGCTACTCCCAACTCCCGACAAAGCTGCTCCCACTCTCTGTTTAACACAGCCCCAAAGTGACAAGACCTGATTTTCTACAATTCCATTACCTATATACTACTGAGTCACAAACTTACATGAGGTAAACTTTTATTTGCTAACCTGTGTATTTCAGTAAATATATACGCATCTGCAATTTTAAGTTCTATAGAATTTCAATAATTATTTAAAACAACATTTTAATATTTAAAAAATGTTAAATATTTGACCTTAATTTATGCCACTGCATTTTATAAGTACATACTTCCCAGTTGAGAGCTTAAAGGGACACTGAACCCCAAAAAAATGTCTTTCGTGATTAAAATAGGGCATGTAATCCTATTATCATTTTTTTCGTTCTCTTGCTATCTTTAGTTGAAAAAGAAGGCATCTAAGCTTTTTTTTTTTTGATTTAGAACTCTGGACAGCACTTTTTATTGGTGGATGAATTTATCCACCAATCAGCAAGAACAACCCAGATTGTTCACTAAAAATGGGCCGGCATCTAAACTTACATTCTTGCATTTCAAATAAAGATACCAAGAGGATGAAGAAATTTTGATAATTGGAGTAAATTAGAAAGTTGCTTAAAATTGCAGGTTCTCTCTGAGTCACGAAAGAAAAAAATTGGGTTCAGTGTCCCTTTAAGTCTTACCTATATGGAGATAATCATCAACACTGTATGGCTGCTTCAAAAGACTTGTCTATTTTAAACATTAAGGTGCCATAAAAAAAAAGTTATGTGTATATTATAAAAGGCTCAACTGAGGTAAAAAAATATGTGAAAAAAGGTGTAAAAAAAAATCTGCAAAATTACTTGCACTTTAGTGTTGACAAGTGTAACCTGATCCAACCCCTTATCAGTGTCCTACTTCAAACCTTGTGGTATCATATAACAAAGTGTGCATGTGAGGATCATTACTTATGCAAGTAAGGTGGGGGGGGGTTGAGCAGGGACAGCAGGCACGGCTATTGTATGTTGCCAAGAGGCTTGCTCATTTCCATGGGGATAATGTCACATGCTTTGTGAAAGCTTCAGCATTGCACTGTTTTAGTCAGATGTCATGTGACTCTGCCCCCTACTGTTCACAAGTGCATTCTGCTGAAGCTTTGGCCTGGAAAGCACCTTTCATATATGGAAATGCCCAGGGGGGAGCTTGCTCTAAACAAAACTATGCCTGAATTAAAGGGGTTAATGTGGGTTAAAACAAAAAATCTGTTTTGCAGGTAAGCCTTGGCTGCATTACATATTTAGAAACTTGTGATAGTTCATGCTGTTTTGTGTCCCTTTAAGCACAATTTAAAATAATAATCATAATAATTTGCTATATATATATATATATATATATATATATATTCATATATACTGGATATATACATATAAATATATATATATATATATATATATATATATAATATCTGTGAACTAAACTAATTGATATGTTAAACGTCATATATTATGCAAATACTGCACACCATATTGTATGCAAATAACTTTGGTTAAAATTGAATTTAGCTATAAGCCATAGTACAGACTTATTTTACTTACTTAAGTTTTTGTCATCTAATGTTGGCACAGTAGTACATGATTGGATCTCTCTTTGGTTTTTGAAGCCCAACCTGCTGATAGACAGTAGCACTAGCTTACAATGAAATCAGTTGTGGGCAGACATTCATGTGTAACAACAGATAAAATAAAAGCTTCCCTTCTGATTGCCCACTTGGCTGCTGTACAGAGCATGTGACTTGAATGATTTAAAAAGCAAATTAAGTAGGTAGGCTCATTGCTTTACTAATTAGACTGGAAGTTTATTCTGTATCCTCTTTACATTCTATGAACTAGGACCAAGTTTAATTTTCAATGCCACATTTATTCAAATGTGTGGTGATTTGTTGCTAATTAGACTTCCTTTCAACACAAACCTGTGTCCTACTTGAATTTAAACAAAAAAAAGAAAACTACAGGTACATGTACTAGTTTTAATATCTATAAGGTGCTCGTAATATACAAAACTACTCAACAACATTTTTTGATTATATCATCGATTTGAAATTAGAAAAATAATAATATTAACAATAATAATAATAATCATAATTATTATTATTTTAATGTGGCCCATTATCAGTGGTTGTTTTTAAACCATCTTAAAGGGACAGTATACACCAATTCTCATATCTGCATGTAATAGACACTACTATAAAGAATAATATGCACATATGTTGATATAAAAATCCAGTATAAAACTATTTAAAACCTTACTTAGAAGGTCTCAGTTTCGCTCTGTTGAAAATGTAGCCGGAAAGCCCACTGCAAGTGGGAAATAAGACCCTCCCCCTTCTTTTGCATATGAAAAGACCCTTTACGCAAACAGGAGCAAGCTGGAGTAGGTATACGTCGGTATTTTCCTAAAACTTTGGGACTTGGTTAGGAGTCTGAAAATCAGAACAATGTGATTAAAAATAAGAAAAACTATACATTTAAAAAAAAAAAAAAACTTTATGGGCTATATAAATAGATAATCTACAAAACATTTATGCAAAGAAAAAATGGAATCTGTAATGTCCCTTTAACTTCCTGTAACAATAAATATTCAACTACATATCTTTTCACAAAATGTTTGTTAATAATTAAGTTAAATTTACATTGTTTAATAGGACAGTAAACAACTTGTAATTACAAGACTTCTCAGTTTTGTTGTTATACAATATCATATCATCCAAGTTTCAAAGTTTTAAAACCAACTTAACATCCTTTTTACTGCTGTTGTATTTACATAGCACAACGCCAGCCACCATTTGCTTTATTTGGAGAAGCCAATCTGGGCTTTAGTCTGCTAGCCGCAGTCAAAATGTAAGTATAATGAATATTGTTTTGCAGTTATTATCAGTTAAAGCCAATTAGGCAAAGATATGCAGCAGGGCTAGCCTTGAGAAGTCATCAGGGTGTAGTTCAAGCTCTGAGAATTAGAAAATCCACAATTTGTATTACTAAAGTACATGAACATATAAAGTATATTGCAAAGGGGTTTCATTACACATACCTAAATTATTTATATAATATGGCTATTACTATGTATAAGGTTATTATTATGTATTAGAGCATTTCATTATAGCATTTTTTCATTGCATACAACTATATATCTAACCCTTGCAATTGGTTAAATACATAGTTAAATTAAGCTTCAGAGCAGCAGTGCCTTACTGGGACCTAGCTGAGCACATCTGGTGAGCCAATGACATGATGATTATGCTGTTCCTGAACCTGCCAACATATGTTTTTTTATCAAAGGATAGCAAGAAAACTAAGTGGAATTAATAACAAAAGTTAATTGAAAAGTGTCTTAAAAGTGCATATTTATGAATTAAAGTGACAGCGTATAAATAGTTAAGAAATGTTAAAATAACTATATTAACCATAAAACAACATTCAATACATTTGAATGTGCTTTCACTTTAATTCATAAATGTTATTCTTTTTTTCTTTTTTTGGACGATCACTGTATTTATAGTTACGTAATTATCATTAGTCTTCCATAATTATATTCTCTTTTTATAAATATATTTCTTTTTTGAGAACTAGATTTCAGTCTCTCTAACCAAAATAAGGCATTCACTTTAAAAAAAAAAAAATCTGAAAAAAGCATGCTTCATCTGAAATATAAAAAGGATTTTTTTCTTTCATGTCCCTTTAACTTTTGATCAGTGCTGTGTAATTCTACAACAGAATTCAAAATGGATGTCTTTTATGATTGTGACTAGTAATAATATCATGTGATGCTGTTTGCCATTTATCCAACAAAAAAAGATTTCCTTCTACACATGTTTCTTTATGATTGTTTTAACAGGACATTAAAGTATTTGATGTATTTAAATGAGGGTATTTTTTTTTTTTTAAATTAAACTAAGGTTACCATCCTGTATGAAGCTACACTATTATTTCCATGCTACTGCAGGATTGCTATCAATGAGCACTTTGTTCTCAGGGATCAAATTTATAAAATAAAAGACACTCCAACATATATACACTTTATGTGTATATATATATATATATATATATATATATATCAAAATAACAAGAGTATTGCATTGAGCAATGATACTTTTTTTATTGGACTAACTAATAATATATATATAATTTTTTAAAAGTTTAATTGCCCTTTTATATGCACATTCAATTTTTTTTTTACATTTTAATAAATTCACTTAGATTACTAAAAAGATTGAGGGCCAGATTAAGAGTGGCGCGTGAGCGATATCGGGTCTATTGCACTGGTAGTAGCGCATGCATTATAAGTTGAAAGTAAATGCATTTGTTTTAGTGCAATTGAAGTTAACATGCATGCATCAGGTTAACGCAACCTCAGAGTTCTTGTTAACTGTTACGCTAAAATAAGAAGTTGCACAAAATACATAAAAATTACATATTACACATAGAAAGGCACCCCTTTTTTCCCAATACCTAGGAAATTATAAATACAGTGTAGAATGTATTTCCACTAATTGTCTTCACTTATAATAAATATTTTACATATTACACATAGGAAAGCACCCCCTTTTTTGCTTCTTTTTTTTTTTTTTCTCTCTCCCCCCACTCATCCCTACATATAAGGTAAAATGGATTCTAAATTAAAGAAAAAATATTAAATATCACAACATAGAATGTAGGAGGGATTAACTCTCCTATAAAAAGGAAAGCTATCCTTAACCACTTAAAGAAAACATGCAAAGCAGATATAACATGTTTGTAAGAAACTCACTAACTAGATAAAGAACACAACAAATTAAAGAGGGAATGTGTGAAAGAAGTATTATTTGTATCACATAGAAAATCAAGTAGGGGTTTGGCGATTATATTTAATAAAAATCTGGAATATGAGATCAAAAAATCAATATACGTTCCTCAAGGTAGATATATAATATCACAAATAGTCATTAATGGTGAAATGGTAACACTGTGCAATGTGTACGGCCCTAATGAGACCAATAGTGCATTCTGGGTGAGTATGATGAGAATTTTGCTTAATTATATTGACACTAAATTAATTATAAGGGAGAGATTTTAATCCCACAACAAATTTTTATTTGGATAGAAGTAGTTATAAACCGTGTTGTAAAAAAAAGGAACAGATAAAAGAGGGAAATTCAATAAAAAAATAAAAAATAGTAACCCTTAAGACATTAGGCTTGGTGGAAGTAGGGAAGTACAAAAATCCAACTCAAAGAGAGTATACACATTGTTCAAGGGTAAATATTTATTTTTCGAGAATTTACTTTTTTGGTGGCAAAGGATTTAGCAACACATATAGAGGAAGCGAAAATTAATAATATAGTGATCTCTGACCATGCATCTGTAGAATTAAAACTAAACTTGGAGAGGAAACATTCTGGTATTCCCGTAAATTCTGTATGGTTCAAACCAATTTCGAGATTTTATTAAGCAAAAGTGGGATGAATATTTAAATTACAATCAAAAGGAATGGCAAAATATACAAACTATATGGGAGGCAGGAATGCGGTCATTAGGGGGGAGATTACGTCATATGTAATAAAATATAATAAATACATTTTTTGACCATATAAAGATGTAAGTAAAAGAGTAACAAACTTATATAGTCAGTATATTGCATCTAGGTCTGATTACTGGTGGAGGAAATACCTGGTAGATAAAAAAGAAATGGAACTTCATATAAATCAGCAAGCCATAAGGGACATTAGGAAATCAAAAGGGAAATTATATAGATATGGCAATAGATCAGGGGAATTATTGGCTTCTTTAGTGAAAGTGCAAAACACAGTAAAACAAATCCTGTCTTTAAAATCAAAAGAAAAAATAATTTCTGAAAATTCAGAAATGGTTGAGGAGTTTAGGAAATACTATACTAACTTATACTCATCAGCAAGCAAAAAAGAAGATGGAAATAGTCAACCATTTTTAGAAGGTATTAATACACCAAAGATTGCACAGGAACAGCAAGAAATCTTAAATTCCATAATAACTGTAGAAGAAGTCAGTAAAGTAATTGCAAGCCTGCCATTAGGCAAAGCTCCTGGCCCGTACGGCCTACCGATAGAATGGTATAAAATTATGAGGGAATCTTTCTTATCTACTATGACAAATTTTTTTAATGAATACCTTCGCGACAAAGTGAAACCCTTGACAGACTTCTCGGCTGCCAACATCATTGTGATTCCTAAAAATAAAAAAGATCCTCTTAGTGTTACTTCGTATTGTTCGATTTCACTTCTTAACCAAGATTATAAGATCTTAACAAAAGTATTGGCTAATAGGTTAAATATTTTACTCCCAGAATTGATCCACAAGGACCAATAAGGGGTTTATACAAGCTAGATCATCTTGCAGGATATACTGAAAGTACTGCATATAGATAATTATTTTTGGCTAATGAAACAAAATCAAACAAGAAAGGGTCCAATTCCTAAAGCAATAATGTTGGCGCTTGATGCCAAGAAGGCTTTCGATAGGGTTGAATGACCATATTTAACATCATGTTTTAAAAAATTATAACATAAAAGGACCCTTTAGCAATTTTGTTAAGAATGTATATGCTAATACTATGGCTTCTGTTATAGTTAATGGAGAGATGTCACCTATATTTTGTTTGAGCAGAGGAAACTGTCAGGGTTGCCCCCTGTCTCCCCTTTTGTTTAACTTGGCCCTGGAATCTTTGACAATCAAATTAAGTAATACATATACAGGCTTAGTTAGAAATAGAGAGCAATAGATGGCATCTTTCTTTATACGCAGATGATATGTTATTATTCATTCAAAATCCAGAAAAACAATTATATAACATTTTTGAAGTTATTAATGAGTTTGTTCAACTTTCACGCTTTAAAAGTAATGGCAACAAATCGGAAGTACTATGGTTAAATAAGAAAGACGATTGTGATATTAGTATTTTTTTATTCCTAGAACCCCCAAATTATATAACATACCTGTGTATAGATATATTCTCCAACCCGGACAAATGGTATAACCTTAATTTTGTGAAAATATACTTATCTATGGAGCATTCTTTTAAAAGATGGAATAACTTGCTAAATTTATTGATGGGCAAAGAACATTTAATTGAAATGATGATTCTACCCAAAATCTTATATCCTTTGAATATGCAACCAATTATGATTCCAAGGAAAGACATTAAAAGACTGAATAAAATGTTTCATAGGTTTCTTTGGGGGAGGGGGGACTCGTATAAGCCTAGATAAATTAAAACAACCAACATAGGGAGGTGGTTTGGGAGTTCCAGATATTTATTTATATAATTTTTCATCATTGTCAAGAATAGCCATTGATTGGTTGGTGGGAACAGAGCATTTTTACGAGAATTCATTAGAAAAAATAACTTTAAAGGGAGTTAATAGCTCATTCGTATTACATACAGAAATGAAGGACTTTGATCCTTCAATTAGAAAAAACATCATGTATAAAGATATTTTGAAAGCATGGTTCAAGATCAGTAAGATGCTAAACTTTCCAACCAAAGGTTTAGTTTTTTTTACCTATTAGAGGAAATTCAAACTTTAGCCCAGGAAGGGATTCACATATATTTAAGGATTGGGAGAAAATGGGCATTCACAAGATAGGATACCTATTAGATCCGGTCAACATGTCAATACATACATTTCTAGAGCTTTAATATAGATTTAAATTGCCTGAATCATATATTTTTGCTTACATTCAAATAACACAAAACATAAAGAGCATTTTTAAAAACTTCACTTCCTCTATATGGGATCCTTACCCTTTACAGGGGTTGTAAGATTCTTTTCAGAAAGGAACATTTTCTTATTCTATGCCCTACAAGGCTCTACTGGACTCAAGGTCAAATGGAATAAGGGGAAAGATTGTCGCTGGGTGGCAAAAAAAAGCATCCATGCATTTGGACGTTATAGAAATGGTAAAAAGTCTAAAAAATATTATGAACACTACACAAGATTCATACTTTAGGGAGTCGCAGATTAAAATACTACACCGATTTTACATTACACCTAAAATAGCCGCAAGGTGGTCCAACTGTTAGAGGAGATGCATTAAATGTAATTTTTATGATTCTAATTTAAGACACCTCCTCTGGCTGGGAATGCCCGAAAATCATACAATTTTGGGCAAAGTTAAGCTTTTGGGCAACTAAGGTGTTTTAGACGAAGTTCAATTTTTTTTTTTAAATATGCTACTTGCCTATAATAGACAGTTTAAACAGGAGAATGTTAGATTAATGACCATAATAATATTGATGACTAGAAAATGTATATTAAAAAAATGGATGTTAAAGCGAGGACCTAGTTTGCAGGAATTTCAGGCTGCTCTCTTAGAACAAATGAACATAGAAATTTTTGACGTATTGAATAAGAAACAAGACTCAATGAGTTTAAAAAAATGCGGGGACTTCATCACTGTACTAGAACCTCATTTAAAAAAATCGAATCTTAGCTCCCTTGGCCCCTTTTACATAGGACCAGGTGTAGCATAAAAATATTACTTTCCTTGAAATTAAAAGTTAACTATAGAGGGGGGCGGAGCCTATAGCTGTAGCGGCAGGATGTGTTTTGGAAGAGCTCCTGACCTTACTTTTGAGTTCTATATGTTATTTTGTTGATTTTCATTGGAAAACTGGATCATTTTATAGCCAGAAACCAGCAAATTGCTATATGGTCCAAGAATGTGATAATTTTGGAGACAACTTTAAAGATTAACCTCTTTGCCTATGTTCTGCAGTTAGGACATACGGCTGCCATATCCACATAGTGACTGGCAGTTAGTGGAGCCAGGGCTGTCGCATATTCCCCCCCTAGGTGACTGGGGTTATGAGTAGTACTACTTATTACTGCTAAAGATTCTACAATGTGTATGACTATGGAGCACCTTGCATGTACCTTGTGACATATAGACAGAGATTCTCAAGTCTTTCTCACTACACAACTACCTCATAAAAATGGCGTCTGGCACCAATATTCTGCTTGAGGCTGTGACAGGCCTGCTCAACGAGCACCATGAGAGGATTCTGCAAACATGGTCTGCTGAATGTGCTGATCTCCGGGTGCTGATACAGCAGAGTGGGCACCGATACAAGCTACCAAGAGATTTACCAGAGACCTCTGACAAAGGCACAAGTTCCCAAGTACTCGTACCAAGCTTGATAAACCCCCTAATCCGAGCTCCGATTGAGGTGAGACAGTGCTCAAGTGATTCAACAAACAATACCCCGGCTTATAATGACTTACCGGATGGAGCTCCGGAAATGAAAGGGTCTAAAGTGCACTTCCCTGCGAGGCAGCCAACTGCAAATGACAGTCAATCTCACCCTGAACACAGCGAGTCTGAATGGCGGAGCTTCAGCTCGCGATAAGCCTAAAGGATATGCAGGCCAGTTAGTGGATCTACTAGCTGGCTGTGGGAAGGAAGCTGGTGATACTGACCCTACTCCACAAGTTCTACAAGAGCTTAAGCTAAATTCCCTGAAACAACGGCTAACCTCTTATCCTCAAATCAGAAGTCACGGACTCCTTGGAGATGTATCCGACAGGGCCCAGTTCCATCTGCCTGCACGAGCAGACCATGGGAGGGTTGCCAGAATGGTTAAAGTGGGAGTTGGCTGACTTACATGTTGTCATCGCACCGGGTTCTGCATACTTCGGCAGACCTATCCTTTTGAACTTTACGTACCATTTTTTCTTTGGACACATGATGTTGACTAGCAAGTGTTTACCCTGGGAGGCCTAACCCACGCTGACCTGTAAGGTACTGTTCTTTGCCCCATTAGCTCTCTGACCACAGATGCTGGATAGCGCCATCACTATTTCCCTACCTTGATGGGCTGTTCCACACCTATTGGACTTTATGCTGGAATCACTGACCCTTAAGAGACATTACTCGTAACCTCATCTTTTACCTAATGTACATGTCGGTCATAGAACGGTTAAGGGGGCTAGTGATGTACACTGACTGACATGTATTTAATTGTAAATGTCCTTTCATCTGGGCGACCAGAGTAGTTTTCAAAGCACAGGTCGTTAATTGCTCTGCTAATCCCCACTCAGCAACACAGCAAAGCCGACTCCTGGAGATATGCCACGAACGGCTCCCGAGCATGCAGAAAAAGAGTTGGTTAAATTACTCACGGCCTATTACTTGAAATAGGATAAGTCCCTATGAACTATACAGCTCATTTTGTTGTTACGCGCAAACGAGTGGGTTGGTTAAAATGTTTTCATTATTGAGTTGCAATGCAAAAATACGTTACTTCATATAATTCAGAGTGCTTCTTTCCTTATGTAGATATTATTGGAGACCAGCTCATTTTCAGTTTATGGGTTGAGAGGGTGTTGGTACTACTCTAATAGGAGTAGAATAGTAAGCTTACTTATATAATTATTCTACAGACATAACACCTTACACCAAATGAGACATTAAGCCTAACATTAACCTGCCCTAGATTGTTTTTCCTCATGTTTTAATATATTTTTACTACTATATTTATGTATATACACGGTGTTCATCATTACAGGAGAGTGCAATCCTAGATGCTAAACTACATCACTACCTTTTATTAGGTCACCATACTTGTACATACATCTAATTCAGCAACCTCAACTATTATATCACCCTATAAAGATATTATGCACCTTCCTAGGGGTCATTGCCCAGGCACCTTCATATAGTGTATTAGCCCCGCTCTGTCTGCAGCCGGGAGAAAGGGATATTTTACTATCATTGCCTCACGAGATATGTAAATATATTTTTGTAAATATGACCCTTCCAGATTGTGATTTACAACTAGTATCCCCTGCTTGGTATACCCTAGAGGCCTTGTATGTGCTATGGAGCATAATAAAATAAAATATTTTGACTACACACGTGGGTGACTAGTCAATGGGCCCCTGTGTTCTCACAAAAATAACCTCTATATCTCCTATAAAGTAGTCAGGTGCAAAAATATATTCTTTAGTCTCTATTGCACAACATCAGTTTTGTGAAAATGTATAGGTACTCTTTTGTTTCATGACTGCATATCTGTTATAAATTCCTTACATATATTTTTAGTAAGTGTCATGATTCATAAAATTAGTTAGCTGGAGTTCATGATTTCTCAAAGGGATTAACACTAAACCAGGATTTAAAAAAAATATGTTACTGTTGAAGCATGTTACATAAGGTGCTGTTGACATCATCCTATTAACCCAGCAATATACAGTGTTTTTGTTGTCACAGTTGTTATCTAATGTATATATATATATATATATATTTATATATAGACCTATTGTTTCTTGCTCTACCAAGCCCAAGAGTGGCTATAGATTTAACTAACTAACCTCCATTGAGCATGGTTGTTTTATACGGGTCCAAGAGTGGCCTATTAGTACCTGAGAAGGATTCTATAATCATATAAAAGGAGGTTTCAGCTATATTTGCCTATTTAATATTGAATCTGTATGTATTTGAGAATGTACACCATTTTACTAATGAGAAATTTGTTTCAACATCTGTATCTCTTAAGTTAAGGTAATGTTACTTGTTTTGTAAATGCTTCTAAAAACCTCAATAAAAATATTATTAAAAAAAAATATATAGAATTCCGAGCAAAAGTAGGAGAAAGAAATATCAACAAAAGTCATTTCTAGTCTATGATATAAAAAGGACCAGAGTCTAAGTTAAAAAAGGATTATTCTAGTAGTTAGGCAAGTAAAAGTTGAGGTAAACTTTGATCCTTCCATGCACTCACTACCTAGTTTTAATTTTATAGGTGTACTTAACTTAAAAAAAAAAACTCTATTGGCTAGGGAAAGTGGAGAGATTACTTATATAGTTTGAATTAGGCTCAGGACAAGAAAGAAACTCTGCTTTTCAACACACCACCAACATTAAAGTAGGGAATAAGAAAAGTTTAACCAAGAATTTGTTGGGAAAAAAGAGGGAGAGAGAAGGGAAGGTGAGGAAAGAAAAAGAAGGAAAATGCATTTGTATCACGTTATTGCAACATTATGTACTTTTTACGTCAATAATGATTTTTGTATTTCTTAATTTTGTAGTATAACCAATAAAATATATATAAAAAAATACATGTAAACGTACAGTTAAACGCATAATGACACCATCTAATAAAAAATATTTTTAAAAAAATTGCACAAAAAAGTTATAAAAATTCAAAGATTTCAGATCTCAGATGTAAGAACATAGACAAACATACATATACATATCTAAATAAGTATATGTATGCATACATATATAAATATATATATATTTATATAAATACTGTGTATATATATATATATATATATATATATATATATATATATATTTATATATATATATTTAGCTATATATATATATATGTATATTTGTGTGTACATATGTATTTATATGTGTATATATATATGTATTTACAGACATATATACACATTTAAACAAATACATACATTTGTATACATATATAGACATAGATAGAAGTGCATAGAAGCCCTTTGCAGTTAAGTAGATGAAAACATGAAAAAGCATATTTATGCAATATTCATATTTAATAAAGTGTTATACTATGTATTGACTGTAAATATTTTACATTCCAATGTTCTGCTCAGCTCATAACTGAATATGTCCTATGTATATATATATATATATTCCTATATATTTATCTGTATATATCTATACATATATATATATATATATATATATATATATATATAAATCATCTATACATACTGCATATATATATATATATATATATATATATATATATATATAATGTAAAGTTGAAATAAGCACTCACTGGAATTAAGCTGTCTGTGACAAAAAATATTCTTTAATATGCAACGTTTCGGGACAAAAAAGCAGTAAAGCAGTCCCTTCCTCTGACAATCTACCAGTGCAACAAACAAAGCTTTAAAGACCTTTGTAACCCTCCCCCTTGATCACAGCCAATCCTCGCTGTATGTGTGCAAACACATAGTGACATCATAAGATAACATGCAATGTTAATTAAGGAACAACAAAACTGTGTTTAACGTATATAAAGTGCAATCTTTGTTCATGTTTTGTAAAGTGCATAGACTACTAAATATCACCCCACTAATTATCAGTCATGACAATTATTCAGGGAACTGTATTCAGCCGATCGTTACTGAACAAAACTTAATAACAACAAACCCCACCTCAAAAAGCAGCCAATAGGGAGCAGAGAGGCCTGTTGCGCCTCCATTTAATGATCCAATCATCTGAGTCTAAGCTAATCTCCAATAGGTGTATCACATTCACACCCTTCTGTTTACTTAGTGCACTGAAACCGTGATCATATAATATATATCGCTACGTAATCCCACTGACAAATCAAACTAACTACTTTTCTCATGGATTCCATCAACACATATCAACGATCTATAGAGCACTGCTCATTTGAGTATATTTAGCATCTCTCCACTCGCACATCGTGATGGGGGATGTGCCCTGTAGTAGTTATTACTATCCCATTGGGCTTGTACACAGATTTCACCCGCTGTAGGCGTGGCCGAAGAATGTTAGAAACAACAGACTAACATGCCAATCAACTTTAAATAAAAACTTTTAGCATCAAAGATAACAGTTTCCAGTCTTCTAATTACGTACAAGCTCCCTTAACATGTATCCACTAGAATCACTGATACTGTGCACCACCTTCACACCCTAACAGAAACACAGACCCCAAAAATGTCTCCTAACATAGTCCCAATCACCACGTCCCCAAAACACAAACGTATCCTCCATCTGCACCCTTATGTGGCAAGACCTCACAGTAATATTGTCGGAGTGTTCACTATCACTACCGTACCCCACCTAATGAGACATTACTTAGAAACCTGGAAACCTCTGTGGGATTGGCTGGTTGAAGCCCAATAATTATTACGTAAGATGTCACTGCAAGTGATCACCCAGTTTAATGGGTGCTACTATACATTATAACCACTAAGCCCACAAGACACCCCCTTTCTTTGGGGGACTATCCCCAGTCCACGCAGGATTAGAACGGGTGTGTCAAACAATACCCTCTTTAAACACAAAGTGTAAAAACCTTTCGTATTGCATATATTAAGGAACAACAAAACCGTGTTCAAAGTATATAAAGTGCAATCTTTGTTCATGTTTTGTAAAGTGCATAAACTTCTAAATATCACCCCACTAATGATCAGTCATGACGAGTATTTAGGGAACTGTATTCAGCCAATGGTTACTGAACAAAACTTAATAATAACAACAACAAACCCTACTTCAGCCAATAGGGAGCAGAGATGCCTGTCGCTCATCCATGTAATGCTCCAATCATTGAGTCTAAGCTAATTTCCAATAGATGTATCACATTCACACCCTTCTGTTTACTTAGTGCACTGAAACTGTGATCATATAATATATATCGCTATGTAGTCCCACTGACAAATCAAACTAACTACTTGTCTCATGGATTCCCTCAACACGTGAATATGCAGACAACATCCGTTTTGGCTCAGTTGAGGAAAAACAATTAGAAAAATCGCACCAATCACTCTATAATACACTTGCAAAATTAAAACAGTGTGAAATTGACCAGAATTTACATGGAACATACCTTTCAAACTATCATAAAAAGCGCATGATACCAAGGGGTTTTAGAGTGAAGAATATTCCCAGGTAGCTCAAGCACTGAGTTTTGTATCAATTGGTGCAAAATATTAAATAAATGCTCCTTTGATCTCATGTTATTAGTAATCAGAGAGGTAGGATGCCTCTTGAAGGAGATAAGAATGGAAATACTTACCTTTGAACAAGAAAAATCTTACATATTGGGGTCAGACACTAACACCAATTGGATAGGCAAACTCTCCATACAGATGAAAGCTTATAAACAAGAACTAATTTCATTCAAGAATCCTAAATTACAAACCGTGAGCCAAGACTACACCTACAAAAGTATTTACAGGTGGATGATGACACCAGATGAGAGGAGGACATTTCGCCCCAGGAGGGAAAGGAGGTTTGCTAAAAAATCAATATGATTGATACAAGCTCAGAAGAGAGTTCTGACCCCGAAGCATTAATAGGAGGAGATGAAACCAACTTTAGACGCATAATGACATTCTCCAAGGTTGTGAGAAGACAACAACAGTGGAACAATCCAAGTGAAGGCATAGCAGCCCTACCACCCTTGGCAGCACATCCTATGTCAAATCCTTTTTTGGGTCAATGCCCAGGCCACATACACGGAGGGGGGCACTGCCTGCCACCCTCCAATGCAAAGAAGATGGTGAGCATAGTGTTAAACATCAGTCCCCACCAGCTCAATGCAGCGGAAGAGAGCTTACTTAACAAAGGACTGTCATTTGTTCCTTTTACAAAGATGAATGACTTCAATATGTATATAGATGTTCAGAGATATGGTAGGAATCTACGATTAAAGGAACATTTTTGCAATGAATCAGACCATCAGGGCCAGTTTAGAACCAAAGGGAATTTCGACCCCAACTCCAACAATCCAACTATCAATACAGTCACCAACTATCTAACTCAACAACTACGACAAAAGCCATCTACGAGATTTAATGACAACCTCGCGATGGAAGAACGATGAGCACTAAAGGCCCTACAGGATGATCAATCCATCGTGATACGCCCTTCTGATAAGGGGGGTGCGGTGGTGGTGATGGACACCCTTGAATACAAAGCTGAGATAATGAGACAACACGTGGATACCAACACATACTTACTATAAGGGGGGATCCCACCCATCAATTGAAGAGGAAGAATAATGCCATATTCTCTGAGTGGAGAGATGCAAGGCAAATCTCAGAACAGGAGTTTAAGTTTCTGCCACGTGATTTCCCGGTTACACCAATTATGTACACGCTTCCTAAAATCCACAAGGATGCAGTGAGTTCACCAGGGAGACCCATAGTCTGTGCCAGAGGTTCATTATTGCAACCCCTGGCACAATTTGTGGATTTCTATTTACAGCCATGGGTGAAGCAACAGAGATCATACATTTATGACTCCACTAACATCAGCCCCACAGATATATTGGTAACGCTAGATGTAGCAAGCCTATATACTGTAATACTGGATGATTTAGGTATAGCAGCTGTGGACCAGAGTTTGAGAAAGGTGGCATATATTGGTCCTCCTGAAGAAGTCCTTATCACACTATTAAGGCTCTGTCTCACAGAGAACATCTTTTGTTTTGACAAGACATTTTATTTACAAATATCCGGCATAGCGATGGGGTCCAATGTGGCCCCATCCATGGCCAACCTGTATATGGCTGACTACGAAACTGAAAGAATGAGGGTGGTATATGCATAACATCAAATATTATTGTCGATATATCGACTATCTGTTCCTCATTTGGAGTGATGGAGAAGACAGTCTAAACACTTGGATCAAAAATCTGAATGAGATGCAAACTACTATCAGATTCTGCCATACAGCTAGAACTGAATCTGTAGACTATCTGGATGTAAGAATCTTTAAAAGTACAGACAAATTGGGAACAACTCTTTTCCAGGAAGCAACAGACCGCAACTCCATCTTGCATGCAAGAAGCTGTCACATACCTACCTTGATAAGAAATATTCTGAAGGCACAGTATCAAAGGGTTATTCGTAATAACACGGATGAATCGAAATGTGCAACCCAATTTGATGAGATGACACTGAGGTTCATTGAGAGGGGATATAATAAGAATATTCTTTCTGAGATGCGTGACCTAGCCCTCAATTCCACAACTCTGGAATGTGTTAAAGAAGTACCTCCCCAACAAATGACCTTTGTGACCACCTATTCACCAGTTAGTTACATCATAACGAAAGCAGTCAAAGATGAGTGGAAGCTACTGGAAACAGACCAGTCACTACCTTTCACAAAATGGCAAGTTCCAAGAATAGGATACAGATAGGGTCGGAGTCTGAGAGACTCACTAATGAAAACAGATATGAGACCCACAACATCACACGAGTTATGGTTAAACAAGAAGAAAGGTTTCTACAGATGTATCAGTTGTGTCACATGTAGCGGTATGATTACGGGCACACATTTTCAACATCCAGACAGCAGGAGAAAATATGAGATCAAGTATTTCCTGACTTGAACGACAGAATATGTGGTTTATCTCCTTAACTGCCCCTGTGGGATGTTCTATACAGGGAAGACAGTGGATGACGTAAGAACTCGGATGGCGAACCATCGACCAAGTATTCGGATGGCTATCCTAAAAGGGAAATCTGACTTACCAGTGGCTCGACACTTCATGGAGGTGGGACATACTGTGCAGTATCTGAGATTTTGAATCATAGATCATGTCCCTAAATTAAGAAAGAACAAAGATTCTCTTACAGAAGGAGGCAAGATGGATCTACGAGCTGGGCACCCTTAGCCCGAGGGGACTAAATACACACACTGGGTAGCAATGCTACCTCTAGTGAGATCATAAGTGATGAATGAGAGTCATTACTGATTCCACGATCATGTGTGAATGGTAATTCTGACAGGGGCTGCCCTGTAAGGCACGACCAACATATGGGTTTGTTTAATAATTGTGAGTTCATGATCTGATAACAAGATATAAGGTTGGCTGGAGGTTCGATGGGGGCGGCCCCATGATTTGAACAAAACCTTAAGCACAGAAATATTTCACACTATTTGTGTTAATGAGAGCATATGATGCCATTCTTCAGTACATCTATTTCAGTCAAGAAATATAGATTAGAATAAGAAGAATGCAATGGATTGATACCATTAGAGTGTCTAATCATATCTGTTTAATAGTTGTTTTTAAATTTAATTTTTAAAATAAAAGTTTGATATGTTTCACTCTATATTCACATTGTGGTGTTTAGGCATATCCACTGTTGATCAGTAGCGGGGTATAGGAGTTCTTATATTAGTCAATGTTATTGGGTTTCTGTTTGTCGGTTGATTGTCCTGTCTCTAATGAGGTTTTGGATCAGATACCGCTAAGAGGGTAGGTTTGTAGGGTTGACCCCTCAGTGAGTGGTAGTTATGAGCTCTGATTGCCAGGAGTCATATGGCTGGTGCTTTATTAATTTACTATTAATTTTGATTCTATAGTTCATATTTTATTTCATCTGTTATGGTGCTGGTATTTGACAAAGTGATAGGATGAGGCGGACTAGATACGTTTTTTGCAATATTAAAGGTTTTTACACTTTGAGTTTAAGGAGGGTATTGTTTGACACACCCATTCTAATCCTGTGTGGTTATAGTCCCCCAAAGAAAGGGAGTGTCTTGTGAGCTTAGCGGTTATAATGTATAGGAGCACCCGTTAAACTGGGCGATCTCTTGCAGTGATATCTTATGTAATAATTATTGGGCTTCCACCGGCCACTCCCACAGAGGTTTCCAGATTTCTATGTAATGTCTCATTACATGGGATATGGTAGTGATAGTGAACACTCCCACGATATTACTGTGAGGTCTTGCCGCATAATGGTGCAGATGGAGGATACGTTTGTGTTTTGGGGACGTGGTGATTGATTGGGAGTATGTCAGGAGACATTTTTGGGGTCTGTGTTTCTGTTAGGGCGTGAAGGTGGCATACAGTATCAGTGATTCTAGTGAATACATGTTCAGGGAGCTCGTACGTAATTAGAAGACTGGACACTGTTATCTTTGATGCTGACAGTTTTTATTTAAAGTTGATCAGCATGTTAGGCTGTTGTAATAACATTCTTTGGCCACACCTACAGCGGGCGAGGTCTGTGTACAAGCCCAATGGGATAGTAATAACTACTACAGGGCACATGCCCCATCACGATGTGCGAGTGGGGAGATGCTAAATATACTCATATGAGCAGTGCTTTATAGATCATTATGTGTAGAGATTCCATAAGACAAGTAGTTAGTTTGATTTGTCAATGGGACTACGTAGCGATATATATTATATGATCACGGTTTCAGTGCACTAAGTAAACAGAAGCATGTGAATGTGATTGGACATTAGCTTTGACTCAGATAATTGGAGCATTAAATGGAGGCGTGACAGGCCTCTCTGCTCCCTATTGGCTGCTTTTTAGTTAGGGTTTGTTGTTATTATTAAGTTTTGTTCAGTAACGATCGGCTGAATACAGTTCCCTGAATACTACTCGTCATGACTGATCGTTAGTGGGGTGATATTATGAAGTTTATGCACTTTACAAAACATGAACAAAGATTGCACTTTATATACGTTGAACATGGTTTTGTTGTTCCTTAATTAACATTTGGCTAGATTTAGAGTTTGGCATTAGCCGTCAAAACCAGCGTTAGGGTATTTAGAGTCGTGTAGGTAAAGGTCTAACGCTCACTTTGCAGCCGCGACTTTTCCATACCGCAGATCCCCCTACGCCATTTGCGTATCCTATCTTTACAATGGGATCTTTCTAATGCCGGTATTTAGAGTCTTGGCTGAAGTGAGCGTTAGAAATCTAACAACAAGACTCCAGCCGCAGCAAAAAGTCAGGAGTGAAGAGCTTTATGGGCTAACGCCGGTTCATAAAGCTCTTAACTACTGTGCTCTAAAGTACACTAACACCCATAAACTACCTATGTACCCCTAAACCGAGGCCCCCCCACATCGCCGCCACTCTATTAAAGTTTTTTAACCCCTAATCTACTGACCGCACACCGCCGCAACCTACGTTATCCCTATGTACCCCTAATCTGCTGCCCCTAACACCGCTGACCCCTATATTATATTTATTAACCCCTAATCTGCTGCCCCCAACGTCGCCGCCACCTACCTACACTTATTAACCCCTAATCTGCTGACTGGACCTCATCACTACTATAATAAAGTTATTAACCCCTAATCCGCCTCACTCCCGCCTCAATAACCATATAATAAATAGTATTAACCCCTAATCTGCCCTCCCTAACATCACCGACACCTAACTTCAAGTATACGTTGCAGCCAGCTACCTACAATAATTAACCCCTAATCTGCCGACCACAAAGCGCCGCCACCTACGTTATACTTATGTACCCCTAATCTGCTGCCCCTAACACCGCCGACCCCTATATTATATTTATTAACCCCTAATCTGCCCCCCTCAACGTCGCCTCCACCTGCCTACACTTATTAACCCCTAATCTGCCGAGCGGACCGCACCGCTATTATTATAAAGTTATTATAATTTTTTTATAAAGTTATTACTATTTAATAGCTACCTAGTTAAAATAATTACAAAATTACCTGTAAAATAAATCCTAACCTAAGTTACAATTAAACCTAACACTACACTATCAATAAATTAATTAAATAAAATACCTACAATTATCTACAATTAAATCTAACACTACACTACCAATAAATTAATTACATAAAATACCTACAAATAAATACAATTAAATAAACTAACTAAAGTACAAAAAATAAAAAAGGACTAAGTTACAAAAAATAAAAAAATAATTTACAAACATTAGAAAAATATTACAACAATTTTAAGCTAATTACACCTACTCTAAGCCCCCTAATAAAATAACAAAGCCCCCCAAAATAAAAAAAATCCCTAGCCTATTCTAAAATAAAAATAGAAAAGTTTTTTTACCTTACCAGCCCTTAAAAGGGCCTTTTGCGGGGCATGCCCCAAAGAATTCAGCTCTTTTGCCTGTAAAAAAAAACATACAATACCCCCCCAACATTACAACCCACCCCTAATCTAACCCAAAGCCCCCTTAAATAAACCTAACACTAAGCCCCTGAAGATCTTCCTACCTTATCTTCACCACGCCGGGTATCACTGATCGGTCCAGAAGAGCCTCCGAAGTCTTCATCCAAGCCCAAGCGGGGGCTGAAGAAGTCCATCATCAGGCTGAAGAGGTCCATCATCGGGCTGAAGAGGTCCATCATCGGGCAGAAGTCTTCATCCTATCCGGGCAGAAGAGGACATCCGGACCGGTAGACATCTTCATCCAAGCCGCATCTTCTATCTTCATCCATCCGGAGCGGAGCCATCTTCTTCCAGCTGACGCGGATCCATCCTCTTCTACCGACGCCTACTCGCCGAATGACGGTTCCTTTAAATGACGTCATCCAAGATGGCGTCCCTCAAATTCCGATTGGCTGATAGGATTCTATCAGCCAATCGGAATTAAGGTAGGAAAATTCTGATTGGCTGATGGAATCAGCCAATCAGATTCAAGTTCAATCCAATCAGCCAATCAGATTGAGATCGCATTCTATTGGCTGATCGGAACAGCCAATAGAATGCGAGCTCAATCTGATTGGCTGATTCCATTAGCCAATCAGAATTTTCCTACCTTAATTCCGATTGGCTGATAGAATCCTATCAGCCAATTGGAATTCGAGGGACGCCATCTTGGATAATGTTATTTAAAGGAACCATCATTCGGCGAGTAGGCGTCGGTAGAAGAGGATGGATACGCGTCAGCTGGAAGAAGATGGCTCCGCTCCGGATGGATGAAGATAGAAGATGCGGCTTGGATGAAGATGGACCTCTTCAGCCAGATGATGGATCTCTTCAGCCCCCGCTTGGGCTTGGATGAAGACTTCAGAGGCTCTTCTGGACCGATCGGTGATACCCGGCGTGGTGAAGATAAGGTAGGAAGATCTTCAGGGGCTTAGTGTTAGGTTTATTTAAGAGGGGTTTGGGTTAGATTAGGGGTATGTGGGTGGTGGGTTTTAATGTTGGGGGGGTATTGTATGTTTTTTTTACAGGCAAAAGAGCAGAATTCTTTGGGGCATGCCCCGCAAAAGGCCCTTTTAAGGGCTGGTAAGGTAAAAGATCTTTTCTATTTTTATTTTAGAATAGGGTAGGGAATTTTTTTATTTTGGGGGGCTTTGTTATTTTATTAGGGGGCTTAGAGTAGGTGTAATTAGCTTAAAAGTGTTGTAATATTTTCTAATGTTTGTAAATTATTTTTTTATTTTTTTGTACTTTAGTTAGTTTATTTAATTGTATTTATTTGTAGGTATTTTATGTAATTAATTTATTGATAGTGTAGTGTTAGGTTTAATTGTAGATAATTGTAGGTATTTTATTTAATACATTTATTGATAGTGTAGTGTTAGGTTTAATTGTAACTTAGGTTAGGATTTATTTTACAGGTAATTTTGTAATTATTTTAACTAGGTAGTTATTAAATAGTTATTAACTATTTAATAGCTATTGTACCTGGTTAAAATAAATACAAAGTTGCCTGTAAAATAAATATTAATCCTAAAATAGCTACAATCCTATATTATAAAAGACAAGTGTTTGTCTGAAGCCGTCATGCGCAGTACAGACAAACACTTGGCCTTAGATTCTATTCTCGCGCACCTCGGCATAGCTGACAGCTGACAGATTGGGAGCGCGAGGTACACAGCATACAAGCAGCTGTGAGATAGGGGGCACGAGCTACTCAACAGCTGTGAGGTCTGCTGCGTGAGAAGCTGCAACGCGCTCCCCAGACCTCACAGCTGTTTGTGGCCGACGGGAGCGTTGTGAGGGGCGTGGCCGGGCGTCGCGAGGGGCGTGGCCGGGCGGGTGTTTCCGCGATGGGGCGTGGCCGGGCGGGGTCCCGCGAAGACAGAGCCAGAGAGGGAGCGGGAGGGGGGGGGGCAGAGAGCCAAAGAGAAGGGGGGGGGCAGAGAGCTAAAGAGAAGGGGGGGGGCAGAGAGCCAAAGAGAAGGGGGGGGCAGAGAGCCAAAGAGAAGGGGGGGGCAGAGAGCCAAAGAGAAGGGGGGGGCACAGAGCCAAAGAGAAGGGGGGGCAGAGAGCCAAAGAGAAGGGGGGGGGGCAGAGAGCCAAAGAGAAGGGGGGGCAGAGAGCCAAAGAGAAGGGGGGGGCAGAGAGCCAAAGAGAAGGGGGGGGGCAGAGAGCCAAAGAGAAGGGGGGGGCAGAGAGCCAAAGAGAAGGGGGGGCAGAGAGCCAAAGAGAAGGGGGGGGCAGAGAGCCAAAGAGAAGGGGGGGGCAGAGAGCCAAAGAGAAGGGGGGGGCAGAGAGCCAAAGAGAAGGGGGGGCAGAGAGCCAAAGAGAAGGGGGGGGGGCAGAGAGCCAAAGAGAAGGGGGGGGGGCAGAGAGCCAAAGAGAAGGGGGGGGGGCAGAGAGCCAAAGAGAATGGGGGGGGGCAGAGAGCCAAAGAGAAGGGGGGGCAGAGAGCCAAAGAGAAGGGGGGGCAGAGAGCCAAAGAGAAGGGGGGGGCAGAGAGCCATAGAGAAGGGGGGGGGCAGAGAGCCAAAGAGAAGTTTTTTTACCTTACCAGCCCTTAAAAGGGCCTTTTGCGGGGCATGCCCCAGCACTTCGTCAGCACTTTCGTGTAGCAGCACGAAACATGTTGGAGTGTGTTATGTTGGGCTACTAGGCTGACTCTATCTATGCTGTGATATTGGCAGATTTGCTGTGAACACTCACAGGACTTTTAATGTATACCAAATAAAGTTTATATTTTACTTCTCACTACTACTCGGTCCATTTTATGCTGGATTTTTCCACTGCTGTGGAAGCTTTTCATTTGTACAATTGTTTGGCGGCTTGTCCTGGCACTTCCCGCCTCCAACAGAAGGCAAACATTCTCCCCCTGTGGACACATACCAGGGATCTATATATCCTGAAGGCTGCTTACCTGCTTGTGATTTTCAAAGCTTTCTCGAAGCCAGCACCTACCTAGGAAGCAATACTCAGCCCCTGCACTATAAGAAGATGGGTGAGTGAATGTTTTTGCCTTAAAGCATATTGGATTCTCAAATATTGTTACATATTGTCTCTACATACATACACCTTGTGGGACATTTCAAGATTTCTATAACAAGTTCAGGACTGACATACAAGGTATACAGCTTTTACTGAAATACTTATCTATACACACGATATTATCTGTATAACCTTAAGGATATATCACTCCTTGACGTATAAGAGATTCTCCAATATACTTATCTATTCCTTGCTGCTTGCAAAAGACTTTAATGCAAACAGAAGGATACTGTTCAGTTTTTTTCATATTTTGAAGTTAATAAGTATAAGGTTAGGGGTGTTTAGACTCGGGGTTCATGTTAGGGTGTTAGGTTTAGACTTAGGAAGTGTTTCCCCATAGGAAACAATGGGGCTGCATTAGGAGCTAAACCCTGCTTTTTTGCAGGTGTTAGTTTTTTTTTCAGCTCAAACGGCCACATTGTTTCCTATGGGGGAATTGTGCGTGAGCACGTTTTTGAAGCTGGCCGCGTCCGTAAGCACCGCTGGTATTGAGAGTTGCAGTGGCGGTAAATTATGCTATATGCTCCCTTTTTGGAGCCTAACGCAGCCCTTCTGTGAACTCTAAATACCAGCGGTATTTAAAAGGTGCGGGGGAAAAAAACCCAGCGTTAGCTACGCGGGTCGTTACTGACAAAACTCTAAATTGCATGTTATCTTATCCGTGCGGTGAGGTCAGAGGCTGGTGAGGCACTGGCTATGATACGCCTGAGAAGCACATATATGAACCCGACAGAGGCAGCTTAAATTTACGATTGAATTGGCAGGTTGCAGGTCCAATTTACTGCTTTTATTAAATTTGCTTCATTCTCTTGGTATCCTTTGTTAAAGTATATGCAGCAATGAACTACTGGGTGCTAACTGAACACATTAAATGAGCCAATGACAAGAGGCATTTATGTGCAGCCACCAATCACCAGATGCCCCCAGTAGTGCATTGCTGCTCTTTAGCCTACATAGGTATGCTTTTCAAAGGATACCAAAAGAAAAAAGAAAAATAGATAACAGAAATAAAATGTAAAGTTGTTCAATATTGTATTTTTTTTTATCTGAAACATGAAAGAAAAAAAATGTGTTTAATGCTCCTTTAACGTTGTAAAACAAATTCATCTACTAAAATACAACTTAAAGGGACAGGAAACTCCAAAATTTTCTTTCATGATTTGGATGGAACATACAATTTTAAACAACTTTCCAATTTACTTCTTTTATCAGATTTGCTTTATTACCTTGTTATCCTTTGCTGAAGGAGCATCATTGCACTACTGGCAGCTAGCTGAACACATCTAGTTAGCCAATCATAAGAGACAAATGTGGGCAGGCACCAATTAACAGCAGCTCCTACTAGTGTATGATATGTGCGTTTTCATTTTTAACAAGAGATACCAAGAGAATGAAGCACATTTGAAAATAGAAGTGAATTAAAAGTGTCTTAAAATTACATGCTCTGGGGACTAATTATCAAATGTCTGTCCGACATGATCCGATCAGTGGATCATGTCTGACAGACATCGCTGAATGCGGACAGCATTATGCTCTCCGCATTCAGCATTGCACCAGCAGTTCACAGATTTGCAAGGGGGTGTCAATCAATCCAATCGTATTCGATCAGGTTGATTTCTGGCGATCGCTGTCCGCCTCCTCAGAGTAGACCGCTGCTCCATAAGAGCCCCATGTTTCTGAAGGCTCGCCAGAAACATGGGGCTTCCAGCTCTATACAGGGATTAATAACTAGGCCCCTCTATCTGAATCATGCAAGTTTAATTTTGACTTTCCTATCCCTTTAATAGTAAAGCCCTTGTTGTTGTTAATGAATGAGATAGATTTTAAGTTTAATGCCCTTTTAAAATAAATACCACACAGGAGAAAAATGCTTAAAATAGAGGCTTTCAGCATAATCAAAACCTCCACTATGCTCAGTATCTCATAGTCAAATAAATTTGACTACATAAATTATAATCTTATATATGTTTATACAGCACATAGCTTTTATAATAGATGAAGCAATCACATTTCAGTTATTACAAATGTTAAAAAATCCCATTTCCAACATGTTACTTATTGGCATCAATATATCACATATTAGCCTTTTTACTGTTTATAATCTAGCATATCTCATCCTCTATATCTATCACTGTTTCCCACTGTTTCTTACACTCTCTCCCTCTGTTTCTCTAACAAATGCCTTTACCCTGTATTTTTAATGTATGCATATGTTGACTCTGGAGCTCAGTATAAGAAAATAAAGTACCCATAGTTTAGCCCTTTGCTATTTATAGGAATATGTCCTTATGCAGTTTGGGTACATATTTGGCATAATGGAGGACTGCAGTCTGTAGCCAATATCACCCTAGAATATAACATAAACTACCAATATATTGACCTCCTGCATTATATTACTCACTAAATAAATGATCTTGCACTGCACTGTGTAAACTGCAAAGCTTAAGTTAAACCCATATGCTACTGAGAAAATAAAGGCCAGAACAATGTGTGCACGCCTGCCAACCTGTGAAAAATTAAATATTTGATGTTGTACAAAAAAATTGTGGCAGGTGCAAATTACAATCAAAGACTGATGCCTAGTGCAGTTTGCACCATTAGGCTATGTAGTTGGATAATTCCTACTAGTACATTAATTGGTTTAAATAGAATAACCACACATTATATATTTTTAAAAAAATCCTGTCTTAAACCTTATTTCTGTGGTAACATTTAATAGCTCAGTGATGTCTGCAAGTAACTGAGCAATTCAATTTTACCACAGAAATAAGGTTTAAGACAGGCTTTTTTTATATATAATGTGTGTGGTTATTCAACTATTTATTAACTCATGGTTATGGTAGTAGGAATCATCCAGCTACATAGTCTAATAGTGCAAACTGCACTAGGCATCAGTCTTTGATTGAGTGTATTTGCACCTGCCACAATCTTTTTGTACAACATTAAATATTTGATTTTGCACAAGTGGCAGGTGTGCACACATTGCTCTGGCCTTTCTTTTCTCAGTTACAGAATGCAGATGATGGGTTAACTTAAGCTTTGCAGTTTGCACAGCAGTGCAGCATGTTTTTTGCACATTTTGCACTGCCGGCTGCCGCATATACATACATATCCATATTTAGACATGTATATGTATGTATCTCAATTTTAAAGAGTCCCTTTAAAAAAAAAAAAAAAAATAGGCTGTTTGTGGCAAGTCATTTTGCTCGAATGTTCATTGAATTGTATTTTTTGTAGTGGACTTGTAATTTATTTTCTATGACGACACTCACGGTTGTATTTCTGTTTAAAAAGTAATGTAAGCCAATATAGCATAAAATATAGTAAATATAAGTATTATTGCAACATCATTTCAGGTGGTAACATGAGCCTGCAGGCTATGTACACACCGATTACCCATGTTCCCCAGCCATTAACACTGTATAACCCACACAGCCTATTTAAATATAACGTAAAGAAATGACCAGATCTGAACCTTACATTACATTATTGTTAATTGTTTTCATTTTTTGAAGCCTTTGGGAGTAAGTTAGCAGGAACACTGTTTAATTTTCTCTCTTTTTAATCCTGTGTGGTATCTCACTTGTATGTATTCTGAAATTCTATTCTAGATCTATGTATGTTCTAACTCACTTATGGCATCATCCAAAACCTTTTTTCCGCCTTTTAATTTGCTTTATAATATTCAGCAGCAACATTGTAAGAAATAAATATTTTATTGTTTGCTTCTCTAAAAGGGAATGGTATTGTTGGCTTTTGAAACTGAGGTGCAGAGGTGCACCAATAAGCTAATAAACGTTCTGTGCCCTTTTGGTATCTGCGATGAGAGCAGGAAGTGACGCCACTGTTTGTGGGCGGGGCTTAGGTCCGGTTGTCTGTGTCGCAGTTAGTTAGTGAAATCAACCCGACTAGATGTATGTTTCTGTGCTCTGTAATAAAATACATCTCATGACATGGTGTCAGAAGTTCTTGCCTGCGCTTCTGTTCCTGATCAATGACGATGTCAAAGTTTACCCCACCTGAGCCTTTTGACTTCTCTCAGCCTGCAGCTTGGCCCACATGGCATCAGCGGTTTCAGCGCTTTCATCGCTTCAGGATCGCTTCCAAACTGAACAAGGAGAGTGGTGAAGTACAAGTTAATTCTCTTTTATACTCTATGGGGAAGGATGTGGAGCCAGTGTTCAATGCTTTTATTTTCCAAGAAGGGGAAGAATTTAACTTTGATATAGTTATGGATAAACTCAGGGCCCACTTTGTGCCCAAAAGAAATGTGATTCATGAGAGAGCTTGTTTTCACAAACGTAATCAGTGTGTGGGAGAATCTGTGGAGTCATTTGTGCGCAGCCTGAATTCTGTGAGTTTGGTGTTGCTAAAGAAGAGCAAATCAGAGACAGAATAGTTATTGGAATTGCAGATGCGGAAGTCTCACTGAAGCTGCAGTTAGAGCCTGATTTAACATTAGATGGGGCTATTAGGATGGCCTGCCAGAGTGAACTGGTGAAAAAGCAAAGTGCTGATCTGAGGTCTGAGAGTATTGTGGATGAAGAGCAACAGTTCAGGAAAACTGCTAGTGAAAGGCACAGTGTGAGCGGTAGATCTAAAATAACGGATAGACCTAGAAGTGGATTGGTGCAGCATGCCCGATGCACATGGCGCAACCGTGCCCATGATCAGAGTGCAATATGCCCGGCCAGAGATAAAAGATGCAGAAAATGTAACAGAATGGGCCATTTTGAAGTGGTGTGTAAAACTGAATACATTAAGGAGATGCAGGTGGATAGTGACCAAGAGGGTCAGGAAGTGTCTTTTGTAGGGTCTGTTGTGGAACGGCCAAACTCAGAGGAAGATTGGAAGGTTACTTTTACTGTAATGGGAGCCAAAGTTTATTTTAAGATTGACACAGGAGCAGATACCACTGTAATGTCTTTTGCTGCATTTATGAAACTGCCTCGACACCCCCAGCTGGCGGAGGTTACTACAAATGTCCATAGTCCCGGTGGCCGCATTGATTGTGCGGGGAAATTTCTTGCCAGCTGTGAGTACAAGCAAAGGAAATTCACTATGTGGGTGCATGTGATTCGAGGTCAGTGTGTTAGCAATTTATTGAGCAGAAAAGCAGCATGTGACTTGGGCCTAGTGGCCAGAGTGAATGAGATCTCCGAAGATATGTTTGGCGAATTGGGCCTACTGAATTGCAAGCCAGTCCGTATAGCACTTAAAAGTGACGCAGTCCCATACAGTATTTCTACTCCCCGTAGAATTCCGTTCCTGCTCATGCCTCAAGTGGAGAAGGAGCTTATGCGCATGAAGTCTATAGGGGTTATTGAAGAGGTTGTTGAAGCAACTGATTGGTGTGCCCCCATTGTTCCTGTTGCAAAGAAAAACGAAAAGGTGCGCATCTGTGTGGACCTGAAAAGGTTGAATGAGGCAGTGAAGAGAGAGAGATTTGTGCTGCCGACATTAGAAGATATAGCTCCAAAGTTGGCTGGGGCGAAGTTGTTTTCTACATTGGACGCTTTTAGCAGCTTTTGGCAGATCCCCCTAGATCCAAAGTGCCGCAAACTGACTACCTTTATCACACCGGTAGGTCGGTTTTGCTTCTTCAGACTCCCCATTGGGATATCCTCTGCTCCTGAAATCTTTCAAAGGGAAATGAGTTCTCTCCTAAGTGACCACGTGCACGGCAGTCGTCATGGATGACATTCTAGTGTATGGGTCTACAGTGGAGGAGCATGATCAGCGTTAAAGTTGTGTGCTGCAGGCTATCAAAGAGTCTGGGCTGAAGTTAAATAAAGAAAAATGTCATTTTAGGAAAACTGAATTATGTTACTTTGTGCACATTATCAATGGGGATGGCATCAAACCAGACCCCGAGAAAATTTGTGCTATTGAACAGATGAAAAGTCCTTCTGATGTACATGAGCTAAGACAAATATTGGGCCTTGTAAATTATGTGGGCAAGTTTCTGCCAGATTTATCCACAGTTCTACACCCTATCACAGAGTTGCTAAAGAAAGACGTTGCCTGGGTCTGGGGACCTTCACAAGAAAAATCCTTTATGCAGGCCAAGTCCCTGCTGGGGTCTGCCCCAGTGCTGGGGTTCTACGACCCTTCCAAAAAGACTGTGGTTAGTGCTGATGCAACCAGTTATGGGTTGGGGGCTGCTCTCCTGCAGTTACATGAAAATAAACTACAGCCCATCGCTTACTGTTCCCGCACACTGACGGCTGAGTCAAAATACGCTCAAATTGAGAAAGAGTGCCTGGCTGCGGTTTGTGCCTGTGAGCACTTCCAGCGTTACCTTGTAGGTTTGGAGAAATTTAGTCTAGAGACTGATCATAAACCACTTGTCCCACTAATCAACTCCTATGATATCGACAAAACACCCTTAAGATGCCAGAGACTTTTAATGAGGCTACTCAGGTTCAATGTTCAGGCAGTGCATGTGCCGGGGAAGCAAATGGTGGTGGCAGATACACTATCCAGGCTCCAGCTGGCTGCTGCTGAAGAGTCTTCAACCGAATTGGACGTGAAAGTGTATGTTGATTCGGTTCTGGCCTCAAAGTCCATTTCTTCAAGGAAATTGGAAGAAATAAAGAAAGAGACATATTTGGACACAGATCTGCAAGAGGTTATAAAGTTCTTACCAGTCAGAGAGGTCGCAGCTCACGGAGCTGGAGGGGTTGGTGCTGTTCCAAGACCGCATCGTTATTCCTGTCAGCATGAGGAAGGAGATGTTAAACAGGATTCACGATGGCCACTTAGGTATTACAAAGTGCAGAGAAAGGGCAGCTACAGATGTGTGGTGGCCTGGGATCAGCTCCGACATTGCAAATCATGTGTCTAAATGTCCCTTTTGTTGGGAACACCGGACTACTCAGAGAAGGGTGCCCTTGATTTCCACTCCACTGCCTGCAAGGCCGTGGCAGAAAATAGCAGCTGATTTGTCTGAACTGCACGGGAAAAAGTTCCTTGTTGTGATCTACTACTATTCCAGGTATTTGGAAATTGCACCCTTGAATAATATCACAAGTCAAGCCGTTATCTTTCATCTGAAGAAGAGCTTGTTCGCCCGGTGGGGCATTCCAATGGAGCTGGTGAGTGATAATGGCATGCAGTTCGCTTCTACAGAGTTCAGTGCTTTCAGCAGGGAATATGACTTTGTACATTCCATGTCAAGTCCACATTACCCGCAGGCCAACGGAATGGCTGAAAGGGCAGTTCAAACAACAAAGTTAATTTTAAAGCAATCTGAGCCGTACCTAGCCCTCTTGTCCTATAGGGCGATGCCCCTCCAAGCCACCGGGTTTAGCCCGGCATGGCTGATGCTAGGACGCCAGATTCGCACCACCTTACCCTCAGTGGGTTCTTCAAGCCAACTGGCTCTATTCCTCGGGACGAAGTCCTTAGGAGGGATGAAGAGGCCAAAAAGGGCTATCGTTTCTTCTACAACAGGAGACATTCTGTCAGGCCCTTACAGGAACTAAATACGGGGCAAAGTGTCAGAGTTAAACTGGATGATGAGAAGAAATGGAAGACACCTGCTACGGTAATTGGACACTCTCCAGAACCAAGGTCTTATGTAGTCCTTACTGATGGAAGGACGGTTACACGCCGTAACCGGAAACATCTTCAGCCTGTACCTGAGAGTTTGGAACTGGATGCCTCAGTACCACCGCCGGTGGGATCCCCTGTTCTAAAAGGGGTGCCTTCCCCTCAGCAAGATCACAGTCACTCTTATTCACCTTCTTCTGTATCATAGGATAGTTCATGCAAAGTTACATCAAGCGGAAGAGTGGTGAAACTTCCGTCCCGATATCGGGACTAACTTTAGCTAGAACAGTGACCGGAAGTATGGGCAGAATAATCCCATGGTCACTGTGGATTAGGGTAGTGTACCACGATGTTCAA